>NW_007382763.1:0-7688 GCF_000475195.1 Diaphorina citri | reverse complement strand
CTCTCTCTCTCTCTCTCTCTCTCTCTCTCTCTCTCTCTCGCTCTTTTCTCTCTCTCTTTCTTTCCCTCCGTCTCTCTTTTGATCCTTCTCTCTCGTCCTCCCTCCCTCTCTCCCTCTTTCTCTCAATTTGAAAATTACATCAAAATGGCCGTTGTACACAAAGAGAGCCATAGCAGGATTAGGGCTCTTCTTCCATAGAAGCTGCCAATTTTGAACTTAAGTAGTCTAAGAACATAATGTATGTAATATGTATGTATGTATGCACGACTTTTACCTATGTACTTACTGAATACTAACCACAGAACGCCGGAACGACGAACGTCTAACTATACACATGGTACATAATTATGTATGCACGACTTTTACCTATGTACCTACATACTTACTGAATACTAACCAGCTAACCACAGAGACTGATATAAAATTTGCAATATGCTTGATTGTATGTACTTGATTGAGGCTAGTAGTTAGTAGTTATACACTTCACGGAGTAACGACAGAAGTACAAACATTTCAAGAGGTTGCTCCTTAAACACTTAAACGTGTACAATTGAATTCAAGAGGTGCTATTATTGAGGACATACTTGATGTATTTTGAAACTTTAACAGGGCCTATAACTCCTCTTAGTTCAGGTACCTAGTAGGGCCGTATCCAGGATATTGTCGAGAGGGGAGGGCCCGAGAGGCTCCCTGAATACGGCCCTGGTACTTACTTTAAGTACAATAACAACATCGATGGTTGGGTAGTTATTGGCCTTACGAATCTTACGATATCTAGTACCTCGTATATCGTTAGGGCAGGCTTTTATCCAGGGTTTTAGCAGGGGGCAGGATCCAATGATTTACTGGGGGTTGATGTAGGTATTTTGAAACTTTAACAGGGCCTATAACTCCTCTTAGTTCAGGTACCTAGTAGGGCCGTATCCAGGATATTGTCGAGGGGGGAGGGCCCGAGAGGAACCCTAAATACAGCCCTGGTACTTACTTTAAGTACAATAACAACATCCATGGTTGGGTAGTTATTGGCCTTACGATATCTAGTACCTCGTATATCGATAGGGCAGGCTTTTATTCAGGGTTTTAGCAGGGGGCAGGATCCAATGATTTACTGGGGGAGAGCCTATTTTAGGCAAAGACTTTTAGTATATTACTACAACATTTAGGATTTTTAGTCAGGTACCTACTTATACTTGTATTCTCAGGTGAAAATTCCATTCAAAAGGGTTGTGTACCTACGTACTTCTCTTAAGAGCGTAAAGCGATATAGCTATGTATATTATATATGTAATATGTATGTAGCTACATATTTCAATATGAATACGTGAGTAAGTAAAGGTATGTGTTATGTATGAACAAGTATGTTCAGAATTGATGAGATATCCCCGCAAAATGTCATACCATATCCGTCAACTTCAAACAGGGATAATATTCTAAGGCATCATAATTAAATCCCTCGAATTTGAATACACAAAACATGTAGGTCTACTTATTTCACCCCCCATCCCGGTATTTTCAGGTTTTATTATAGAAAGTAGATTTATATCAGGTATTTTATGCCTATACCTACCTCCCTATATATATGGGTAGGTATATTATGTATTATTCCCAGTGGCGTATTAGCGTGGTCTAACTCCAAGTGTAGGGCGGACACTAATTTCTATCACAATATGTATCTAATAATTATTTAAAGTCAATATTTAAGGGTATTTGAGAGTGGAATTTTTGAGTGTATGGCCGTCATACACGCCCTACATGGACGCTACGCCACTGATTATTCCCCTTCTCGTTTCTGGATCAAAATCTCTCTTTTCCTATTCCTGTCTCTTCTTTCTCTCCTCATATTCTTCTTTTTGGGGATGAGATTGGTATCCTTTATAAATACTTGTATGTACTTACTAACCTTCTCTCTCTTTTCCTATACAATTTGGTCCTATCCTATAGTCTCTCCCATCATGCCTTTTCCTCTTTAATTTTTACCCTCTTCCCCAGGGATAAAGCCCCCGGTTTGGCCACTAAGACTCATATTTTTGAAATGTACTCGCCAACCCCCATCAGATCCATAGGAAGAAAATTTTGTACCTTATGAGGTAGAAAAAATGTACCTCAGCTCCGGCTCTATCTGTCAAATTCAATGCGAAATGTTTGTGTCGTTTTATATTTTCTTGTTTTAACCAGGGCCGTTTTTAAGGAGCCGATTATGTAAGATGTACATTAGGTCTGCTTTTAGAAATTGATAGAGGGAGCTGTAAATTCAAAGGCCTTATCGTCCCGAAAGTGAAGAGAGAAAGCAGACAGAAAAGGATAACAGCAGCCGTTCCGAGAACGATCCATATTTATAGGGATAATAGAGCACGTCTTTATTGATAAAATTATATTAATAAAGAGGTGCTCTATTAAACTGTTGGTATAATGGAACAACTTGTTCTAAGCTGACAGTCTAAATAAAGCACTACTTATACTTATACTTATAAAATCCGCCTCATAAATAAAAGACTTGAAACGATGACAAAAATACAAATCCTAGAACCACCAGCCCCTAAATCAAATCCTGGCTAAATGTCTCACCCTTTTCTTCTTTCTCTCTCTCCCCTATCTTTTCTCTCACTCACTCCTCTTTACCATTTTCACATTTCGGAAAATCGCTCCCCGTTGGATAGGTACCTATACGGTGGTATGTTAGTAATGTTCTCTCTCTCTCTCTCTCTCCCTCCCTCTATCTCCCTCCCTCTATTTCCCTCCCTCCCTATCTCCCTCTCTCTCTCTTGTATCATTGTATACGAGAAAAATGTCTCCATTTATTTCTCTCACTCTCTTTCCCTTTCTCTCTCTCTTCCTCCCTCTTCTCTTCCTCTTTCTTATCTTCTCTCTCTCTCTTTATCGCTTTTTTTCTCTCTCTTCTCTTTTTTTCCCTCTCTCTCTCTCTTCTCTTCTTTTCCCTCTCTCTCTCTCTTCTCTTCTTTTCTCTTAAATAGTAAGAGAAAGTGTATGCTAAAGAGAGAGAGAGAGAGAGAGAGAGAGAGAGAGAGAGAGAGAGAGAGAGAGAACGCAGTAGTAATAACAATAAAAACATTCCTACGATAAATATAAATGTGCCAAGATAGAGAAAAAGGGAAAAAGAGGAAGAGGAAAAGTAAAGATAAGGAAAAAGAAAGAGAGAGAAAAGGGAGAGAGGGGGGAAGAAAGAGAGAGAGAGAGGGAGAAAAGGAAGGGAGAGAGAAAAATAAAAACATTGTAATGGAGTGAAAATTAGAAAAGGCAAAAACAAAGTGATGCAGTCTCGAATGGTAAAACAAACAAGAACAGTTTTAAATGCAACCTGCCAACAGGGGTATACGCTAAGTTCCCAAATCCCAATGGATAACAGAAGTTAAGAGACGTTCCCGTCACTATTACAATGTTTTTTTCATCTTGAAACCTTCACTCAATTTTCGAGACACTTTCCCTATTTTGTCCTTCGAACCTCTTTTCCATTCTCCTCTTTCTGTCTTTCCCCTCCTTCATCTCTTTCTCCTTCTTCTCTTCCTCCTCCTCCTCCTACGTCTATTATTTTCTTCTCTCGCTCTCTCTCTTTCCTCATTCTTTCATATTCTCTCGTTCTCCTTTTCACTGGGTTTCATTTTAACTTACAGATGTGTCCTCTTAATTTGTTATTTACGTATTTTCGCATTTCGGAACATAGATTTTCATTCTCTTCTCCTATCATTTTCACAGTACCCGTTTCGATTTGGCCCTCTTCTTCTATTTCTATCTCTTGTACACTCAATAGTTGAGAAAAAATTGGAAAATATGGGAACATAAGGGCGGGAAAAAAGAAATAAGTAAGTAGAAGAGAAAGGGAAATTAAATAAAATTGAAGAAGATGAAGAGGAAGAACAAGAAAAAAGAAGAAGAGGAAGAAGGAGAAGAAGAAGAGGATGAAGAAGAAGAAGAAAAAGAAGAAGGGGAAGAAGGAGAAGAAGATGAAGAAGAGGAAAAATAAGAAGTAGAAAAGGGAGAGGAAAATGGAGTAATAACCTGTGAAAAGGTGAAGTGGCTTCCCTCCCTAATAACAACAAAATGAACTCTAATTGTTTCCCAAGCTAAGTGCAAAGCTGCAAAGCCTACGTAAAGTGAAGAGCCCAAATTACAAATAGAGTACAGAGTGGGGGGCCCAAATTGCACAGTTCAAAGTGCAGAGTGGGTAGAAACTCGTATCTAATTTGTATCGACATCATTTTCCAATTTGGGGATTTTGGACTTCCTCCTCCCTCCTCCTCTCTCTCTCTCTCTCTCTCTCGCTCTCTCTCTTTCCTCATTCTTTCATATTCTCTCCTTCTCCTTTTCACTGGGTTTCATTTTATCTGACATATGTGTCCTCTTTATTTGTTATTTACGTATTTTCGCATTTCGGAACATAGATTTTCATTCTTCTACTCAGGGTACTTCTTTCTTCTTGGCTCTCTCCTTCCATTTCTATCTCTTGGACACTCAATTTATAGTTGAGAAGAAATTGGAAAAAATATAAAATATAGCAACATAAGGGAAAAAGAGACGTAGAAGAAAAAGGGAGAGAGAGGAGAAGAAACAATTGCAAAAGATGAAGAAAAGGAAGAGGAAGACGAAAAAGAAGGAGAAAAAGAAGAAGAAAGAGAAGAGGAAAATGGAATGATAACCTGTGAAAAATTGAAGTGGCTTCCCCCTCTTAATAACAACAAAATGAACTCTAATTTTATTGTTTCCCAAGCTAAGTGCAAAGCCTACGTAAAGTGAAGAGCCCAAATTACAAATAGAGTGCAGAGTGGGGGGCCCAAATTGCACAGTTCAAAGTGCAGATTGGGTAGAAACTCGTATCTAATTTGTATCGACATCATTTTCCAATTTGGGGATTTTGGAGGAGGAGGGGTAATCTGAATGGGTACTTTCCCTATCAGAGAATGATTACCAATAATTTATCTCCCATTTAGAGATAGGGTCATTAGGGCTTCTGAAAGTTTTCCAGGTATTGAAAGATTTCAATTTCGAATACCTAACGAGCAGGTACCTATCTACTTCGATTTTTTGAGGACCTAGCTCGATTACCTAGCCGCTAGGTCCTAGCGCTTACAAGGCAGAAACGCTGCCCTCGTAGATAGTTTGTCGGGCTGGCTTTTCAGTTTTAGCTGACAGCATAAATAATGTAGGGGCCCAAGGGACCGTCAATTTTTTTCCCCGATTATCCAGTTTTTCCGATTACAAACGTGTTTCCCAGTTAGAATTACAAATGGTGCCACAATTTCTCTCCGCATTTACCCAAGTTTTCTATTTGAACAGGTTCGACTGAACAGGTAAGTACCTAGAGATCTACAAGTCTGTATAGAGTTTCAATAGAGAGGATGAACTAATAAAACAGAGAGCAACAATTTTCCTTCGATTGCATTTTCTCTCCAATAAATCTAACATCTTATAAATTGGATTGAATACAGTTTGCTTTCTCTCTTGCTCCTTAAGGCGTCCCACTCATCTTTATCTTTCCCATTATCTCCTGAACTTTGTTTCCTACCCTCTGACCTTATTCCTCCTCCTCCTCCTCCTTCTTATTCTATTTCTCTCCCGTGCCCTCTTATTTCTTTCTGTTCTTATATCTCGTTTCCTATATATACCCGTATCTCTTCTTCTTCTCCTTCTCCTCTTCCTTCTTCTCCTTCTTCCTTCTTCTCCCCCTTCTTTTTCTGTTTTTTCCCTTGTATTCTCTTCTTCTTCTCTTACTCCTTCTTCTTCTCCTTCTCTTCTTCCTTCTTCTTTTCCTTTTCCTCCTCTCCCTTCTCCTTTTTCTTCTCCTTCTCCTTCATCTTCTGTTTTCCCCCTTATATCCTCTTCTTCTTCTCCTCCTCCTTCTTCTCCTTTTTCTTCTCCTTCTGCTTCATCTTCTGTTTTCCCCCTTATATCCTCTTCCTCTCCTCCTCCTTCTTCTCCTCCTTCTCCTCCGCCTTCCTCTCCTTCTTCTCCTTCATCTTCTGTTTTCCCCCTTATATCATTTATTACATGTACAATATTATTTTATTACATTCTGTTGGAAAAATGTATGTAATATTGTTAGCTGAGGGCTAGATAGAGTAGATACCTACATATAGGTATCATTCATACTACCATACAAATCGTACACTGTTCAACATAATCAGGGTAAAGGGACTTTTCAGTCTCATTCCAGTAGTATAAATGATGGAAATTCTATTCTATTGTCTTCTCTACTACCTACCTCGGTATTCTATTCTATTCTTTCTCTCTCTCTCTCTTCCTCTCCTTTCCTTTCCTCTCTTTCAAACTCTCTCTACTTGTCTTGCTCCTTCTTTCTTCCTCTCTTTCTCTCTCCCTCTTGGCCCCTCTTTCCTTAATCTCTCTCTCTCTCTCTTTCTCTCTCTTCATTATTTGGTATATTTTGGTTTTAAATTCCCCCCCTCCTCCGTCTTTCCATTTAGTGGAAGCTCACTGGAAGCTCTATGGAGTCTATGGTCTAGTTTTCAAATGACAATATTATTTATTTTCCGTTGAAATGAATTTAATTAAAGGGCTTTCATTGTTTTTTTCAACAATCATTCTGAGAATAATAAAAAACAGAAAAAAAACAGATAGACGGCGGACATTGTGCAAATTTCGAGTATTTTCACAACAATTACATGTTGATAAAACAATGTTTTACTGTAGGGTTGATGGGGTGATGGATGTTCATTTCACATAATAAGTCAGGGGCTCATGGGTATTAGGTTTTTAGTAGATTTTATAATAGACAATTAGAGAGCTACATATTTTGTTCTCTTCTATGTACCTAATATGTTTTGGGTGGTTTATGACGATTTTTTTCAAGAATACTTCGATGATGAGTTGAATCAATGCTATAGTAATTTACCCTATAAATAAAAACGTCCTACAGAATATGTCTTTTTTCGCAATATCACCTACCCACCATAGGTATTAGGTATTATTATCACTATAAGTATTTTCTCAACCTAAACAGAACACTTCGCTTGTATGGCAAGAGTGTGTTACGTTATACCCACTTCCCTTCAAAGATGTTGATGTTGTTTAGATTTCTATACGAAAACTTGACTACGTTCCAAAAACGGAGGTAAAAATTTGCTGAGGGAAATGACGCTTTTGGGAGAACGGCGAAAAGAGAATAGGGTTGAAATAAGAGGTAGACAAAGAAGAAGAAGAAGAAGGATAAGGATAAGGAGGAGGAGAACTAAGAAGAAGAAAAACGGATTTCAAATTTGAGACAGGATTTATCCTACTATATCCTATATCGGGATCTTCAGTTAAAAATCGTAAACTTGAACCACGTTCCTATTCACCCAGATTTACCGTACATACTCTATTATTGCTATTTAAGTATTCACCCAGTTTTACGGTACCTTCCTACATACATATTAGGTACCTATTGTATGCTGAAAATAGGTATGTAGACACCTACCTACCTACCTACTATGTTGTTGTAGATATAGGATTATAGGTACAAAACAACTGTAGGCTGTAGGCAATCAGTGAATTACAGCTCACTAAAATTGGATGACACTTTTTTTCCTGGAAAATCTATGTGGTTGACGGATTTTTTCCCCCCGGCTTTCACGAATTCTCGTAATATCCAAATATATCTTGCTGTTGGAACCAAATGTTGGGCGACTTCCGGTAAATCTTCACAAACACACAATCAACGTTAAATTAAATTTTGTCAC
>NW_007382762.1:0-7698 GCF_000475195.1 Diaphorina citri | reverse complement strand
AGTGGAGACGCCAAATTTACTATTCAATAAAATTGCTCAGTGTTTTGGCACATCCACCATTCTTCGATGCAATGGGTACTTATCTAATATCAGACCCCGAGTCATTCTAGGATCTATCATTTCCATACCAAAAATTATAATAAAAGCAAATTTAATAGTAATATTCCATTACTGTTGAATCCTTTCTTGAATAATGTAGTTTTGTCACATCCAACAAAGAAGTACAATTTTATACCCCGTTGAATCAGATGGAAAACTATAAGTGGTAGTTATGTTATTTGACTCTAGTCTTTCATTTTATTCACAACTAGTTATTAGGTACTGAGCGGTTGATAAACCAATATAATTTCTGCCTTATATTAATCATAGATCTTTTGTTTTTATCAATGAGTTCGTGTTGGTACTTAAAGTTGGAAATTAAATCTATTGACAGCATGATTAACAAAGTTAGGAAATCACCTATTATCTCATGACTTTGTCTGGAAACAGTAATTATTACTAGAGTAAGTCTAAATAAAAAGGCAACTAAGCACAAATCTATACCCTGTAGATACAAATTTAATTAATTGATTATTTATATTCTTACTTTATATTGGTTGCCATTTGCAATTTTTAAAAGTTTGCAGTTTGCAAGAAGTGTCTACTAATTTTTAAAATGTCCATGAAATGAAGGTCCTCAGAAACAAGATCCCGAAATCACGAGAAACGCAGATCAAGCATATCTCAAAAAAAAATATAGACAATTGCAATTTTATTAATGTGTCATAGGTAGTGACCTTTTCCTCACCCAGGAAGAACGCTTTGGCATGAATAAGGCCTTCAGCTAGCTCTTGGATACCGAAGGGTTAAATGATCAAATTAAGAAGAAAAATACAAAGTTGAAACGACATGAAAGTACTTTTCGAATCCAAAGTAAAAACAACTGTTTTGTGTAAATTTTAAGAGCGGAGAAAATTGAGTCAAAAACGGATAGAAAGAGGAGGAGAAGAAGAAGGAGGAGGTCCAAAGTAAAAACAACTGTTTTGTGTAAATTTTAAGAGCGGAGAAAATTGAGTCAAAAACGGATAGAAAGAGGAGGAGGAGGAGGAGGAGGAGGAGGAGGAGGAGGAGGAGAAGAAGGGGAAGGACGAGGATGAGGAGGAAAAGAAAAGTACGAAAACATGTTTCCACTTCGGAACGTAATGAAAATAACAATAATTTGCGGTTAGATTTAACCCTTGGGTTTCTGAAAGTTATCAGTCATATTTTTGGTGCGTATATAAGGAGGAGGAGAAGAAGGGGAAGGACGAGGATGAGGAGGAAAAGAAAAGTACGAAAACACGTTTCCACTTCGGAACGTAATGAAAATAACAATAATTTGAGGTTAGATTTAACCCTTGGGTTTCTGAAAGTTATCAGTCATATTTTTGGTGCGTAAGATGTGAAAAGAGTAGCCCTCCTTCAAATGAGAAACCTGACTTGCCTGACTGACATTGGGAAACAATTTAGATGTTTTAATAAAGTCAAGAGGAAGGTAAATTTATTTTACATGAAAAATATGTATCAAGGAGCAATAACTTTACAGAATCCTGTGAATGAAAACCAATTTATTCTGATTCGTCCTGTGTATTTTGGCAGGATGTGAAAGAACAAGAATCAAATTCAAACCGCCAAACCATTTCTCTCTAATGCCTAGCCTACATAAAGTTATTGAAAGCAACAAATCAATTGCTCATATTGAAACCATTGGTCTGAAAGTCAATAAAATGTTCAATCTTCATTAGAATGTTCTGTAAAAGTAGGTATTAGTAGATGATATACCATTCTAAAACATAGATTCTGTAGGATGCTGGAATACGTATTTCCATGTTTGAATGCTCTTCAATATAGCGAACTCACATTTATCTGATAAGTATTACATACTGATGCTGACGATGCTAATTTACAACACACTCATGAGAACATACTAAAATATTAAACAGGGTTACCAATGTGTAGGGCTGGCTTAGACACGAAAAGCAAAACCAACTTCATTGATCTTCAATGAGATATTTGTGGAAAGGTATCAATCAGCTTTTTGGTCTAAAAAGTTCACATCCTATCCAGGACTGTCCAGGGGGTCAGTTTGACTTTAGCCTCAGGGTTACCAATGTGTAGGGCTGGCTTAGACACGAAAAGCAAAACCAACTTCATTGATCTTCAATGAGATATTTGTGGAAAGGTATCAGCTTTTTGGTCTAAAAAGTTCACATCCTATCCAGGACTGTCCAGGGGGTCAGTTTGACTTTAGCCTGAAGGTAAGTACCTACAACAGGTAGATATAAATTTAATACATTTAATAATAGATAGGTACATAATGTCTTATCCAGCATCCAAAGGGCGAAACTTTTATGTCGTAAAGCTATCATTATTCAGTTGTTATTTAGCTAAAATTTAATTTCCCCTAATATGTACCTACCTATTTCTTTATTTTGTCAAACAGAGGCTAGGGTATGTTCCCATAGTAATCTCATTTTAACAATCGGTAATTACATGGTAATGGAATTTATACTAGAAACAAAGGCGGGTGTTTAGACCAGTCTCATTATTATCAAAACGTGGTATTATCTTTTAGTGGATGCGCCAAAATGTCTTTAAGAAATACTTCTACTATATGTACCTACCTATTTCTTTATTTTGTCAAACAGAGGCTAGGGTATGTTCCCATAGTAATCTCATTTTAACAATCGGTAATTACATAGTAATGGAATTTATACGAGAAACAAAGGCGGGTGTTTAGACCAGTCTCATTATTATCGAAACGTGGTATTATCTTTTGTGGATGCGCCAAATGTCTTTAAGAAATACTTCTACTTTTTTTATAACTGTGTACTACTTATTTAATTGGGTATTGTTTTAATATCAAAAATTTAATTTGATTGAAACCGAAAGCAAGGTTATCTTTTATTATTTGATTATTTTTCAATCTATTTACAAACTGATCAGTAATATCTATCTGTTCAAAAAGTAGAGTCTATTCAGTTTTTTGAAAAAAAAAACTTTCCAAGCCTGTTCAAAGTTAGGTATCTTTATAAAATCTAATATACCTGCACAGTCTATTCATCGTAATGAAATTATAATTTCAAATAATAATAAAGTTGGGTTTAATATCATTATTGATAAATATACATAATGACTAACGATATTTATGTTTTCAATAAATCCAATATGTACGTTCAGGTGGTGAAGTGGTGGATGGTAAAACAATAACTAGTCAGTACATGGATGGTATTTAGTATTCTGTATTTACTATTGTTTGGTTCAAAATGAGAAGAATCTGGTTAAAAGTTCTTGGGATTTGGATAAGTGAAAAATGGAATAAGGCCTTTTCCAAAAAATGGCTTGGCTGACAGCCCGATTATTTATCAGTTGTCATAAATAGAGCAGCACGCATGTGCATTAGGGGCAGTAGGAGGTGGAGGAATGGAGAAGGAGGTGGAGGTTTGATGGGATTTGAAGATGGGCCAATCAGTTGGTAAAAAGAACTACATATTGGTGACAAGACAACATAGATCTCATTATCTAGATCTCAGGCAGTACATATAAAGTCTAGTCAGTCCATGTCAGAGTTGCTCACAAATTCAGCAAAAAGAAATGAAATCTACGGTCCTTCACTGGTTATTTTCCTTGTGTAAGTCCAATGATAGATAATAAATAGAATATAAATACGAAAGAAAAAAAATGATTAAATAAAACTGAATGAAAATTGTGCATTTTTGTAACTTTAAAGGATTCGAATAATGAAACTCTCTCACGATCACGATAACTCTTATGATCGATCGTTGTATGATTTGTACATGAGCAGATACCTAGCTTTACAAGCCATTACTATTCCGTCTTTATTTACTTTTTAATAACACATAATGATAGATTTAAAAGTAAAATCGAAATAACAAAACGTACAAAAACGATACAAGTAATGAGTTTTTTTCTTTGGAATTATCAATTGCTCACTCCGTAGGTATTTCAACCTGCATTGGTTATTTATACTGAATTTGTCTACAAGGTGTATTTTCATGCTTCTTTTGCAAAATTTCCGTTTTCCTTTCTCGTCAACCCAAAAATTTAGTGGTATTACCTACTTTCCTTACATTTGGACCTTCTACAATCGTCAGAATGAGCTAGCGTTCCTATTTTGACATTTAGATATGAGACAAATATCTCTGAATAAAAGTGTATTAGTACTTTAGAGCCACTCGGAATAGAGGTACTTTTATAGAATCTTAATAAAATTATAGACACATGTAGCCATTGCTCCTTAAAAATACTAAAATTAATAAAGAGAAAACATGAAAACAATTGTAAAGTAACATATGATATCGTGGAGATTGTACTCTCAGTAAAGGTGCAGTATAGTAATGATAACTCTCAGTACCAAAGTACCACCTCCAGCACATGTACTGGGTAGCACTACATACGTGTATGTACCTAGGTATAGGTATTTCAATAAGTTCGTTCATGTACCTACCTCACATTTGCTGGTTGGATAGAGCTCTTGTGAGCAAATTCCCTTCCTTGATAGGATTTTGGGGCTCTGACTCACTTTTGCAGGTTGCACACGATTTTTGCAGGAAAGTTCTCTTCCTAAGGTTTTTAGGGTTCATAAAAAGACGAGTGTTGGTACACAAAACTTGTTTTTTGTTTTTTAGGTGCGAATCTTGAAATATATCTCACTTGCTTAGAAAAATCCCATGTGAGTAGTTTCAATTGCTAGGGTAAGCTTTTCTAATTAGAAGAGTATAAACTCTTCTACATATTTTAGATACATATCTGAATTGGTAATTTCAAGTCCTCTAGCTTTCAGTTTCTTTTGTTGCTGACACCTACCATTTCTGGTCCCTCCTTTCGTATATACGTGGACAATTTGAGTGTCAAACCTCATCCTATGTGATCTTGAGCAACCCTGTTCTAACGATATTTATGTTTTCAATAAATCCAATATGTACGTTCAGGTGGTGAAGTGGTGGATGGTAAAACAATAACTAGTCAGTACATGTGGATGGTATTTAGTATTCTGTATTTACTATTGTTTGATTCAAAATGAGAAGAATCTGGTTGAAAGTTCTTGGGATTTGGATAAGTGAAAAATGGAATAAGGCCTTCTCCAAAAAATGGATTTGCTGAGAGCCCGATTATTTATCAGTTGTCATAAATACAGCAGCACGCATGTGCATTAGGGGCAGTAGAAGGAGGTGGAGGAATGGAGAAGGAGGTGGAGGTTTGATGGGATTTGAAGATGGGCCAATCAGTTGGTAAAAAGAACTACATATTGGTGACAAGACAACATAAATCGCATTATCAAGATCTCAGGCAGTACAAATACGAGTAAAGTCTAGTCAGTCCATGTCAGAGTTGTTCACAAATTCAGCAAAAAGAAATGAAATCTACGGTCCGTCACTGGTTATTTTCCTTGTGTAAGTCCAATGATAGATAATAAATAGAATATAAATACGAAAGAAAAAAAAAATGATTAAATAAAACTGAATGAAAATTGTGCATTTTTGTAACTTTAAAGGATTCGAATAATGAAACTCTCTCACGATCACGATAACTCTTATGATCGATCGTTGTATGATTTGTACATGAGCAGATACCTAGCTTTACAAGCCATTACTATTCCGTCTTTATTTACTTTTTAATAACACATAATGATAGATTTAAAAGTAAAATCGAAATAACAAAACGTACAAAAACGATACAAGTAATGAGTTTTTTTTCTTTGGAATTATCAATTGCTCACTCCGTAGATATTTCAACCTGCATTGGTTATTTATACTGAAAAATCTCTTTTCTATATCATAGCTTGGTTACACTGCCAACATTTTAAGACCAAAAATCCCTTAAGGATAATATTATTTTTACCCATGGTCCAATTGGTGGATGTGACAAAACCACAATTTTAATTGCTGAAACTACTAGGCTGGGCATCTAAATTAGTCATCTCTGTATCTTTCCTTCTTTCTTTTACTTCTTTTACCGTACGTTGTAGATACTTCCATGCTGATTGCATCATATCAAGCATTTTCAATAATTTCTGTACTCGGTATTTACAATTTTATTAATCATAGATCTTTTGTTTTTATCAATGAGTTCGTGTTGGTACTTAAAGTTGGAAATTAAATCTATTGACAGCATGATTAACAAAGTTAGGAAATCACCTATTATCTCATGACTTTGTCTGGAAACAGTAATTATTACTAGAGCAAGTCTAACAAAAAGGCAACTAAGCACAAATCTATACCCTGTAGATACAAATTTAATTAATTGTTATACAACACCGCAAGATAATGTATAATACTCGTGCATTCAAAACAAAAGGTACTGGTTGTAATTTAGAAGTACAACTTAGTTCTGAGTTTACTCATTTTAATATGAATGGATACTATTGATAACAATTTTATTGTTAAGCGGCTCTTGAGTAAAAATGCTGATCTCTAGCAACGGCGACAAAAATCAATTGAAAAGGTTTGTATCTTGAAGTAGAAAGATAGAAAGGAACAATAGGCTTTCTCTTTCTCTCTCTCTCTCTTAAAAAAAAAAAAAAAAAAAAAAAAAAAAATGATGATGGAAAAAAAATTTTCACAATCAGTGGTTCGTATCTCTCTGTTGTTGGGTACGAGGCTAATCAGTCCCAACACCGCCTTGGTAGCCCCAATCCTGGGGGGAGATTGACAATCCAGGATATTGTAGACAGAGGAATGGGAACAGGAGATCCAACATACCTGTAACATTAATATTTTTCTGAAGTCAACATTAACAGACATTTTTGAGTTAATTTTCTCAATAGGTAGTAGGTACCTATTTGATATTTTAAGTCTTTAGGAAAATTAAAAGTCAGACAAGTGAATAGCTCTTACCTTGTTCAAATCTTGAGAAGTTTCTGACTCATGGAAAATAATAATAATAATAATAATAATAATAATAATAATAATAATAAAAATAATAGTAAAATAATATGTGTACGAGTGGCTAAACCTCAAGTTGAGAACCCCTAAGTTAGATACCTACTTCCAAGTATCTACCTACATTTTAAATAGGCGAGTAGGTAGCTAAACTTAATGTGTATTTATGTTGGCCAATTATTAAAAATTAACAATCATTATCTGAGCCAATTATATTATCATAATTATGATACGTTTGAACTAAATTAATTTTAATTCGACGTTAAATCCAGCGTAAATGTTTGCTTTTTTTACCGCAGATAAGGTGGTTTGATAATTCATATTTCGCAAATCAGAATTGTTTCACATGCATAAATGAGACTCTTCCGCTACAGTGATTGGCCATCAGATGTTCGGTTCTGTTTAGAATTGCTAATGTTTGTAATTATTCGTAATTTACTCTAATAGGGAGTAATTAATGTTGATGCGCGAATCAAAAGTTATTCATCTTTCGTACAAGTGTGTAATATTACATGTAGACGGTGAAATTACTCCGTCGTTAAAATTAATTGCGGAAAATTCCATTTTCAACCGATTTAGAGCATTTATAAAATATTTTTTGTTCCAGAAGTCACAGCTGAATAGGGTAAATTTTCTCCCAATACTAAGATAACTCATTATTCCCACCTCCGTACCACGTTATCTATGAAAGAATACCTACGTCCTGCGCGAGTCCAAGTTCAAGATGTATAAATTCTTCTTCGTATTAATTAATTATTTATCAGCCTAGCTAAAACCT
>NW_007382761.1:0-7699 GCF_000475195.1 Diaphorina citri | reverse complement strand
AAGGCTCGTATATTTTAAGTCCAAATCACTGCAGCGGGGTCAAAAGACTTACTGCATATTATATAAACTTAATATTTAGACGTATTGATGAAAACCTATTACAAACATTTACACTTCACATATTATCCACTCGTAGAACATTATCTACGGTTTCTGTGAAAACATGAATTGATTTGATCAGTTCATGTCGGGAAAAACTTGAAAACTGGGTTGCTACCTCCCGTGGAGTTGACTCATCGATCACCTTAGCTTTGACACATGGACAATGGATCAGTCCGCCTGTCTAGGGACCGTGGTTCGACTACTGGGTCTAGTAAAAAACTTACTTTTCATTTCACTAAAAGTTGGTCTGGCATCATGTAAACTGGCAAAGGAAATTCCTTTCCTCCATTAATCGTAATAATTATGTGAGAAAATTAAAGATTGTCCTGGGTATCTTGACTTTTGTTTGTATGTTTGGACACTTTGTTGACATATTTGTGTCAACTCTAATTTTAAGAGTGGAAATGCAAATCGCCTACTCCAAATTTATTAATAAAATAGAAAGAATCTGTGATACATTTTCAGTCATATTTCTAACCCTGTATTTTTGGGAAACCCCTGGACTTCACTCTGCTGAAGGAAGTTTTCAAGATATCCCGCTTACAGGGAGAAAAAATGCTAAGTCGTGTTCCGGTTTCACATTTTGGAAACAACATATTTATCTTTTTAATTTTGTGACATTTCTCTATGCACTACACGCTCTCATTACATTGAATGTGAATGTAAATGTGAGGGTAAAGAGGATGGAAGTAATCCGTATCCCGCGCAAATCAATCAGGAATATGTAACCTCTAATGATTTGTTATACTTGGAAATATCTATTGTATTTCGGAATTTACGTAGGGTTTCTAATGCTGTATAGATTATCTATGTATAGTGTATACCTAGGTACGCATAGTTTAACCTTCAAGATGAGATGCACTTAATAGTTTTGAACACAGAGGACAAAAATTGCAGCGAAAATGGAAGTGCCGAAAACGGCATACAGAGAAGAAGAGTAAGAAGAAGAAATAATGGAGATGGAAGTGAAATGAAATATTCAAGAACCTACAATATCGCTCCTAATTAGGACGAACATTCGAAAATTGAAAAAAAAAAAAAAAAACAACAACTTGATTACAGAAATTTTGAAAATGATTTTTGTCAGGAGGTAGAGGAGATGTTGCTTTAGTTTTTGCTGATAGAGTAATTAGGAAAAAATTGCATTTTTAAAAACATATTTTTCTTTACTTTCCCGAATCAGATGGTAAAAGTCCTGTGCAATAGGTAATGAGCACGTGACTAGTTCTGATATTAACATGTCAAAATAATTTGTCAAAAAATGATAACAATTGATTGTAAGAAAAATTGGAGTACACAAGTTTTTCTCATAATAGGCAAATACACGGGAACGGAACACCCTTTTCTATGCGAATGAGTAGTTTTTTTCGCTCCATTATTTGAATAGATTTCCAATAATTTGATTTTCGAGATTTTTTTCTGCATTTAAGCAAAAACAGGAAAATGTCTATCTATTATATTAAATTATTAATTCTTGGTTTCACAGACCGTATCATGTGATGATGGTTTCCACTCTCTGTTCGTAGAAGTCATTACTTTGCTCATTTTGTACGTCGTTTTCTGCGGGTGACTCTACAATATTCTTTCAACAAGATGCTTCAAGAGTGAAATATTGTTTGGACAAAAACAAACACCATTAAAAGCTCATATCAGTGGAAAAAAATACACTAGTATTAAAAAGAGATCCTTCTCTATCTCCGTGCCCTAAAAAGCCTGAAATAAGAAATGCGAACCGCTCTCCTGGGACCTATATTGTTTCTTAAACTTCTTTTATGTATCATGTTTACGTGTGTTTTGTAGAACACGGGGCAATTTATGACCAATCATTTGTCTTACGTTATCAAACTGTTTGGTCTTTAAAAACAAAATAAATAAAAAAGATAATTCTACTTTTCCCACTGCGCATTGTACTATTCATGCGATTATGTTCCACAGTAAGTAGGAAGGATTATTTCTAAGACAATAGATTGTCCTGGTTTTTCATTGGTTTCCAAATTTATCTGTTAATACAGGTGAAATTCAGTACCACATGACAAAGTACTGTTTAGATTCCAACTTAAATCTATTTCTACTCTACAAAAAATTGAAAATTATAGAGTTGTTATGGGTATTCATTGAAGGTGGAAAAAAATACACTAGTATTAAAAAGAGATCCTTCTCTATCTCCGTGCCCTAAAAAGCCTGAAATAAGAAATGCGAACCGCTCTCCTGGGACCTATATTGTTTCTTATGGAAAAAAATACACTAGTATTAAAAAGAGATCCTTCTCTATCTCCGTGCCCTAAAAAGCCTGAAATAAGAAATGCGAACCGCTCTCCAGGGACCTATATTATTTCCTGAACTTCTTTTATGTATCATGTTTACGTGTGTTTTGTAGAACACGGGGCAATTTATGACCAATCATTTGTCTTACGTTATCAAACTGTTTGGTCTTTAAAAACAAAATAAATAAAAAAGATAATTCTACTTTTCCCACTGCGCATTGTACTATTCATGCGATCATGTTCCACAGTAAGTAGGAAGGATTATTTCTAAGACAATAGATTGTCCTGGTTTTTCATTGGTTCCCAAATTTATCTGTTAATACAGGTGAAATTCAGTACCACATGACAAAGTACTGTTTCGATTCCAACTTAAATCTATTTCTACTCTACAAAAAATTGAAAATTATAGAGTTGTTATGGGTATTCATTGAAGGAGGGAAAAACCAGAGGAAAAGGAGAAATATCAACCTACCTAAAGATCAAGAGGATATAACTTGAGAGCTTTTGCTATAAACCCCGCAAGCCATGTCGGTTTATGTGACTGCATCATCCCTCATATCTTTATATCATCGAAACATCAAGATGGGCATTTTCTTTCTCTATTAAAATATTTATAGGTTATATTTTCCAATATTTACTTTTCATTTCTTCTTTTAAAGGAAAGTTTGCGTTTTATTTTCGGCCATTAACGTAACGTGTCTTCCTTGATGTCATATTTGGAATGTGCATTATTTACTCAGATTGTGTGTTTTTCTTTTGTACATAAAACAGATAAAAATGGTAGCAATTTTTTACGAGGTCATATCTATTTAGATAGTGACTACCTATTTTATATGAAAGATGTTTTTTTTTGCTCTATACCTACATTCCTCTTTTTTACTTTCGATCATTTTTTTTTTTTCTTTCTTTCATTGGCCGAATTTGGTTGTGAGTATGAAGGTAACAGAGAAAACTCACCGTCTGATGATATAAAACAGATAAAAATGGTAGCAATTTTTTACGAGGTCATATCTATTTAGATAGTGACTACCTATTTTATATGAAAGATGTTTTTTTGCTCTATACCTACATTCCTCTTTTTTACTTTCGATCATTTTTTTTTTTCTTTCTTTCATTGGCCGAATTTGGTTGTGAGTATGAAGGTAACAGAGAAAACTCACCGTCTGATGAGGTAAATAAAGGCCCTATGTCCACTCTAAATCTCGGTAGGATTTGCGAAGAGCTTTACGTCGTTTATTTGTTAATCTATATTAATGATACATTGTATACGGGTGGGTGTTGAATTTGAATACCGTTCCAACTTTTGGACAACTTTTTCACCACGCATTTCTGTAAATGGAATTCATTTGAGTAAAAACACTTTTTCCTTGTAGTTACGAGTGTAAACCAAAATGATGTTGTGAATATGACATTGTTGGTTAGGTTCCTTCTTTTGAATTAGTTAGAAAGAAAAGCAATATCATTTACTGTCTATTTTATGAAAACACTGTTCCATCATCTATTTTACCACGCAGTAAGTTCTCACCCTTCTATTTCTTACGTATGTAATATGAACTTGGACACAAAACACACTCTCACACCTCCACACTCACACACTCCCTTATTGTCATTCTACACTTGACCATTGTCCAGTGCCATTTATTTAATTGTATTTCTGTTTATGTAAATTTTTCGAAACTATTCATTTTTTCCCGCTCCTATCTCGTCAATCCCTGAATTTATTTCAATAATCTTCCTGCACTTGCATTGTTTTTGTCTAGAGGTGGTAGGGAGATGGGGAGACGTTTTGTGACTTGTTGTGCTCCCTCCTCTATTTTGTTATCAGATATCATAGTACTACCATAGTCTTGTTAGGCATATGTCAAATATCATAGCACAATTGATAGCCATATACTCTGAAGAGCTTTCCTTCAAACAGGGAGAAAATAAACTTAGATTATTACTAGAAGAGCTAAAGATGTTCAGAATCTTCTGTGTGAATACAATTTCGTCTATCCAGAAATCGGTGTAAGAATTGTGAGGTTTCTGAATCATGCTTACTAAAAACACAAAGCGTGGTAGGTTTTAGTGTGTGCAAACACTTTTGACTTCCTTTATAGTGGAGCTTTGCCGTCACTCATTGTCATTGCATGCTCTTGATATTAATCACAAGTTAACTTTTTTTCTCTCCCTCAAAGTTCTCATTGTTTGTAAACACCTATGTAGAAAAGAGGAAAAGGTAGGAAAGGTTGTGTGGATTATACTTTGATATAAATATACGATATTATGATGATAGCTGTTTTAGATTACTAGGGATTCTCAGGGTGGCCTCAGTCAGGTCAAATTTACATCCTGCATATTTGCACCGAAAAAAATCCTCTGTATGTATCCCTCAATATCGAATGCCTACATAGAATAAATCAAACCCTGCATTACTATCACCAGCACAATTGCCTACCGACTGAAGCTTTTGCATAGGGGAGAATTTACCTACATTTTGTGCGATTTGTTCTGAGTTTTTGTAATCTTCATTGTTATAAAACTTCCCCGTAGTGTCATTTGCGGAATCATTTATCTTGTATCATTGTCATTATTTGTATTAACATTTTTTTTCTGCGTTTGATTGGTAAAAAAAAGAAAGGTTGTTTTTTTTTAAAATTGATGAATTGTAATAACGTCTGAGTGACGGAATTCAATGGGATTTGAAAATGTATATTCTCTATATTCATTTAGTAATTTACAGCAAACTTATTACTTTTCATAGTGATGATGTTGTCTGGAAATGACAGGTTGCATCTCTCTCAATAATGATTATGTTAAGTTTTAGGAATGAGGTATTTCTATTCAGGAAGTGAAGCCTCGTTCCAAGAAGCACATTTTGTAAAATTGGCATTAAACTGGGAGCAAATCATTATCTACCATTACCTACTAAGTTATACATAGCTATGTTTTTCAAGTTATATCTCTTCCTCAGTTTTCACCGGAACATAAACCAACCGTATCTCTAAATTCCACGAAAGGCTTAGGTAAATCAAATGACACCCATAAACTCTTATATAAATTTAATACCTACTCGTGTTCCCGCTAATGTAGGCATAAGAAAAACATCTAAAAATTTCATCTCATACACATGTAATGAAAAATAAAAGCATGCTTAAATCAAGCTAAAACATATAAATAATTGCAATAATAAACGGAAACATAAAAACACTAATATGTTTCCATGTCTAGGTGGGAAAGTGAATAATTAATAAGACGAAAAACGCTCACATGTGAAAAGATAGCAAAAGGAATGAAGTGAAATTTAAGATGACGAAGAAATGAGAAGGAAGAAAAAGATATACTTCAAGAAACAAGTTTTAATAGGTTCTAAAAAGTTTTACACGCACAAAGAAAATAATTTAAAATGAAAGTATTTGTCTTGATAAATAATACCTATTTTAAAATGTATCATGAAAACCATGAAAATGATGGAGTAGTCAAAACATTAAAGGTATAAGGTTACAAAATGAGTAACACACTTGGAACAAAATTTATAGAACTTTTAATGACATTGTTTTAGCACAATTCTTCCAAGAACTAAATCTGTTGGAGCTATCTCTTGTACTCATAAAGGGGTACCTACGTATTTTTAAAAGAAGTAAAATTGGAAAATGTGTAGATATAAAGGATTGTTATCTTTTCGTCGTAAGAATAATTTAAGCTTAAATTATGTATCTTTACTTACTGCCGATTTTTAATAACTTTCAAAAAGATACTTTTTCTACTATCATACGCCACCAAATGAATAAAAAATACCAACCTAGGTAGAAAAGAGAGTCTCCCCAAGGTACACGAAAATGTACAACAAACCCCGGCAAGTGTTCACACCAGTAAGAGGAAACACCACGAGGTAGAAAATATTGAAAAGATTAATGAATATTTGAACGTAAAAAGTCATTTAATTAAAATAGTTTTAAAATATTTATCTCGGGAAAACCTAAGAGGAGGCCTTTGTGTGAAATGAATGATTAAAGTGACATTTCTGAGGAGGTGGAAGGTGGGTATGCAAACCTAGTTTATGCTGATAGGAACAAGTAGGTAAATAAAGGCCCTATGTCCACTCTAAATCTCGGTAGGATTTGCGAAGAGCTTTACGTCGTTTATTTGTTAATCTATATTAATGATACATTGTATACGGGTGGGTGTTGAATTTGAATACCGTTCCAACTTTTGGACAACTTTTTCACCATGCATTTCTGTGAATGGAATTCATTTGAGTTAAAAGACTTTTTCCTTGTAGTTATACGAGTGTAAACCAAAATGATGTTGTGAATATGAAATTGTTGGTTAGGTTCCTTCTTTTAGATTAGTTAGAAAGAAAAGCAATATTATTTACAGTCTATTTTATGAAAACACTGTTCCATCATCTATTTTACCACCCAGTAAGTTCTCACCCTTCTATTTCTTACGTATGTAATATGAACTTGGACACAAAACACACTCTCACACCTCCACACTCACACACTCCCATTATTGTCATTCTACACTTGACCATTGTCCAGTGCCATTTATTTAATTGTATTTCTGTTTATGTAAATTTTTCGAATCTATTCATTTTTTCCCGCTCCTATCTCGTCAATCCCTGAATTTATTTCAATAATCTTCCTGCACTTGCATTGTTTTTGTAAAAAAAAAGTTCGGGGGATTTTTTTCGATTATTTTAAATTGAACTAAAAGTGACCTTTTGTCTTTTGTTTGAAGTTTGCATGTTTGGACATTTTTGAAATGGCCCGTGCATTGTTATTCGTGTCTGGCACTCTTCAGTCCTTGAGAGCATTCTAGGCATTGGTTGAAAATTGAAAACTAATTGCTGGATACTCCAAAACTTCCAAAAGCATCGAATGAAGCATACATTCGTGTGTTTCATATTCCAAAATAGATTAAAATAACTAAGCCCTAGTCCTACGTACTGTAACCTAGTAAAAAGGAAGCTTTTTATCTTTTTGTGTGGAATTTGGAGTGCACTCAGCTCCGTGAGCACCCACGATACACTGAGGCTCGAAGAGCTCAAAATTTGAAGTTAACTTTAAGCCCTTGAAAAGTTTCTGTTATTGTTATTTTGTTTTGAAAGAATTTTCATCAAGACATTTCATTTGATTAAAATGAAAGTGACCACAAACACTCGTAATATGTTCTATTCATTTAGAAAAAAATGTCACAAATCAAATGCAAAATCATTTTTATTGATACAATTTTATTGTTATGAGTTTTTGATAAATAACTCACGGTGAAAACCCCCCCTGAAAACATGATTGAGTGGAGAGAGAGGGAGGGGGCCACTGGTTTATAATATTTCATAAGGGATGAGTACC
>NW_007382760.1:6036-7514 GCF_000475195.1 Diaphorina citri | reverse complement strand
GCTCCGAAATAAAAACGGCGGTGGAACACTCATCCTTTTTTTTTTTTTAATCAAAACGGGTATTTTCCTTATGGGAAATTTTCGAAAACAGAACCTGTTCCCTTTGACAAGCTGAAATAGCACCTGTATTACTAGGTATATATGTAAATCATAAGATATTCAAGATGGCGCGCCATCAGAATAGGTTCCGTTTCCGAAAATTTCCCGTAAGGAAATTTCACCTACCTACTCTGTCTTCTTGTTTCACAATATTTCCCTTATTTCACATCAGGTAAAATCTACTCACATACGGTAGTACCTATTTACCTAGTTGATAGTTGGGATAGCACCAGTCATATTGTTAATGTTAATGAAGCACTTATCTACTAAAAAAAACTAGTAGGTGTACCCACTGAAATGATTTCAACCACAATATTCCCCGTTGTGCGTAATCAGACGGAAATTTCGATTTTTGTATTTTTTAAATCGATTTATCTCGGGATCTAGAAGTTCTAGAAGAAAAAGAAAAATTCCGTTGGTCCTCATTTTTCCTGCTCTATGATTTTGAAACGTCACCCAAGTGAACGCAACTGATCCATTATTATCATTTCTCAGACAAAGATCATCTCAAATCATTAGGTACCAAAGGCAAACAAGTTACCTAATGAAAAACAAGATGAACAGTAGGAAAACAAGAACTGTACTCCATTTTATCATCAATGACAAAATGCGTTGTGGGAAAAATAAAATTGGTGGAGTGTATATAACATTCTAATTCAATGTTAGAACACTTTAATAAGTACAAAAATTGGTGGAGATGCCAAAATCACTTTTTTTCCTGCAAATCTCATTCACATTTTTCATAACATAAGGGTTGTATATTTTGCTACTGATTCAATTGTAACATCTTGATGAAAGTCGGACACGTATGTATTTTGTTGAAATAGTGATTTTACCCTATCCACTAATGGTATTTTTGGTATACATATTAGGTACCAAAAATACCCATCTCGTTTTTATCTATGAAGGAGAAATTAGTGGATATGGCAAAATCACTACCTATTTCAACAATACCGATTTTCATCAATGTTAGAATGATGCATCTGTTGCAAAATTAGTGGAGATGCCAAAAACCCTTGTAATAAATAACCACGGATTCTGATATTTTTCTTCTCCTCCTCCTCCTCCTCCTCCTCCTCCTCCTCCTTCTTCTTCTTCTTTTTCTTCTCCTCCTCCTCCTCCTCCTCCTCCTCCTCCTCCTCCTCCTCCTCCTCCTCCTCCTCCTCCTCCTCCTCCTCCTCCTCCTCCTCCTCCTCCTCCTCCTCCTCCTCCTCCTCCTCCTCCTCCTCCTCCTCCTCCTCCTCCTCCTCCTCCTCCTCCTCCTCCTCCTCCTCCTCCTCCTCCTCCTCCTTCTTCTTCTTCTTTTTCTTCTCCTCCTCCTCCTCCTCCTCCTCCTCCTCCTTCTTCTTCTTCTTGTTCTTCTTCTTCTCCTCCTCCTC
>NW_007382760.1:0-5877 GCF_000475195.1 Diaphorina citri | reverse complement strand
ATTAGCTATAATTTTGGGCTTGTGCGTCTGTCAAGTATAAACTACATTACGAATGTGAATGGCAGTGTATATTCAGCAATAGATTGCATCCTAACCCTAATGTTATTACTACATCTAGGCTACTTCTATTAAATTAAATAATTGCGGGCTTATTTATGGAGCATTAAATTAAAATTTTGTTCCATCATATTAATGTATAAGGAAAAACGAAAACAGAAACAAATTAATTTTATTTATTAAGACGATATGTTCTATGAAAATTTGCATTAACTTTATCATGCGAGCACTATTGTATCTAAACAGACGCTTGTGAAGTTATTTACGATTAATAAATCAAAGCAACCTCGCTACTTTAATGCTACTTAGTAGCTACTTTAGTCCAGTAGCGACCAGTGGTGGCAGTACCCGTGTAAAAAGATGATATGAGTAGATGAGAATGAATCCTCAGGGAAGCACTTAGTAATGCTGTGATACCCACAAAGGTTGTGAAGAAGCTCTCTGCTTTACCACATTTTTTTTAATAATATCTAATCTATGTAGATGCTAGGTAGGAAGGTACATCTAAAATCTACATTGTGAATGCATGATGTATTTATGTACCTACATGACTATCTGAGTATTTAATATAGAATAGGTAGTGATTCTTAATCTACATAGGTAGGTACCTATGTTTATTTAATTATATTCACGCCGCTTTTTGTATTAACATTGGACTTTTTTAATGACATTAATATTGACGTACGTAGGTAATTGACGTATAGTTAGGTAGGTGTACTTATACATGTAGGTACCTACTTTAAATAATTATTATCTATCTTTTTTTTTTATTCATTTCCGCAATAATTTTGCGTTGGATTTTCCTTTGAGCTTTATGAGTTTGATAGCTAGGAAACTTGGTATACATAATTGAAGAGTTTTAATGCAAGAAGTGAAGGGAAATCCAATTTTGAGAAAAAGACCCTTGAAGTTCTTGATTTCCATTAAAAAGTATTGAGAGGATTTTACAAAAGAGGATTTTGAAGAGTTTTAATGCAGGAAGGGAAATCCAATTTTGAGAAAAACACCCTTGAAGTTCTTGATTTCCATTGAAAAGTATTCAGAGGATTTTACAAAAGAGGATTTTGAAGAGTTTTAATGCAAGAAGGGAAAAAATCCAATTTTGAGAAAAACACCCTTGAAGTTCTTGATTTCCATTGAAAAGTATTCAGAGGATTTTACAAAAGAGGATTTTGAAGAGTTTTAATGCAAGAAGGGAAAAAATCCAATTTTGAGAAAAACACCCTTGAAGTTCTTGATTTCCATTGAAAAGTATTGGGAGGATTTTACAAAAACTCGTGTATCTTGAGGATTTTACAAAAGAGGATTTTGAAGAGTTTTAATGCAGGAAGGGAAATCCAATTTTGAGAAAAACACCCTTGAAGTTCTTGATTTCAATTGAAAAATATTGGGAGGATTTTACAAAAACTCGTGTATCTTTATGAATAATGGAGATATCAACATGATTCTTTTTACAACTGCTTCTTAACAATATGTATTCTGTATTAGAGAAGCAGTTTTACCTAAAAAGGAACCCAAGTAGGGTTCGTCCCTTCTTATAAAAGCGTTGCATTTAATATTGACTTTAAATAAATTATAATTACCTATAGGTATTATCTACGTATGTATCTGGGTAATTATGATTAGGTAGGTATTAATTATTTATTATTATGCATGCTTGATGGAATTTTTTGCATCTAACAACTTGATCGAATTTTTTGCAGCTTGGAAAATACTGAAAATTGCACTTTTATCTTCACTTATTAAAATAGGTAGCTAACTTGTATATTTATATTTCCGTGTCCTTGGATAGGCATTGCACCTATCTCACGGTGTTGGAAGGATTGGGGTTTAAAACCCTGGAAAAAACCAGCCGAGAACAAACCCGATTGGTATAGCATGAAATTCACCCCGGGCGGGAATCGAACATGCAACTTGGCGCTTACAAAACAGACGCCCTCCAAGCTAACTATAAACTATAGGCTGGCTAATTGAAAATATCGATTCCAACAGAATTAGATCACTAGGAATCAGCTACATAGGCTATCAGTTTATCAATTAACATCTGACATCCCAGGTTTAATATCAGATATTTAATTAATATCTGATAGTTGACACAATTCAGTGGTAGAATAATAAAATGATGTTAGTATGGTATCTCATATTTTCCATCGTTTCTATCATTTTCAGACTTCCTGTGAATTATTAGGAAGCTAGGACCTAGGAAATGCCTTGTTGAGTCCAGGCCATCTGATTATCTTTATATCGTCGTAAAATTAATTTCAAGCTCGTGGCTTATTTACAATCTATTATTTATCAAGACTCTTCAATCACATGCGGGGCTGATGTGTGTTATTATTTAATTAACCATGAATGATTTAATATAACTATTCGCCAATAACTTTGCATTTGCACGCAACTTAAAGGTGTGTACACACTACACAATACCCATTTGGCCGCAGCAGAGCTGAGGTATCTTTGCGACAGATCGGTGTGATTTGACGATCATACCACGAATTGCGGCAGGGTTGGGGCAATTCTGCTCGCTGAAATTTAACGTATTATTGCTGGCTGAGGATCGGGTAATAATTGGTCATTTACATAGTGTTTATTTACCTACGTGGGGCATTTCACGTTTACCTGCCTCTATCCTACTGACCATAGGTACCTGACTGATGAATTTGTTGCGCTTCATTTCAAGGTCTCGGATAAGGATCCTTAGGATAGGTATAACTTGTTTGTTGCTTGTGTAATTCTGGACACGAAAATATAATACATATAATTAATATCTGATAGTTGACACAATTCAGTGGTAGAATAATAAATGATGTTAGTATGGTATCTCATATTTTACATCGTTTCTATCATTTCTAGACTTCCTGTGAATTAGGAAGCTAGGACCTAGGAAATGCCTTGTTGAGTCCAGGCCATCTGATTATCTTTATATCGTCGTAAAATTAATTTCAAGCTCGTGGTTTATTTACAATCTATTATTTATCAAGACTCTTCAATCAAATGCGGGGCTGATGTGTGTTATTATTTAATTAACCATGAATGATTTAATATAACTACCTATTTGCCAATAACTTTGCACGCAACTTAAAGGTGTGTACACACTACACAATACACATTTGGCCGCAGCAGAGCTGAGGTATCTTTGCGACAAATCGGTGTGATTTGACGATCATACCACGAATTGCGGCAGGGTTGGGCAATTCTGCTCGCTGAAATTTAACGTATTATTGCTGGCTGAGGATCAAGCTTTCAAAGGCCGATAAGGTTGATCCAGGAAACGGCTTGCTTTCTCCTCTCCTGTCTTCCTGTCTTGAATTTCGGGACAAGATGACCTCCCAAGTTAGAGTTTTCTCTATGAAACCTCTTCAAAAGAGAAAAAAAGGGGGGAATAGCTTCCTACCTAAGAGCACAACCCCGACCCAAAGTCTTGACTTGGCCCCAAAATGAATTGCTCATCCCTAAAGGCAATGGAGCAGTTGCAAATGGGTAAAAATTATAAATAAATGGTCGATTCCTATGTAAAAAGTTGGGAAAAATCCAAATCTGAGGTCAAAACTCCGAAAAAATAACTGTAAAAGGTCGAAAATTCAATTTTTATTTCATTATAAAACGAGTTCAAAAACAGTTGAGATTTTAAACATGACGTCAGTGTTTATTTCGCTCCTATGCAAACTTGCTCGCGTAAGAGGCAGGGTATGGCGTGGTTCGAAAACGATGTCACGTCCCGTATATGTTTATCCAAGAGATCCGCGTTTTTCTTTTTTGGTAGTGTTGTCACTCGTTGATAGAACTAGAAATGATACCTGCCTGCAATCCTCGGCTCAATAGCTTCTTATACTTAGAGAGCACAACCCCGGGACCCAAATATGCTGGCCAATGAAAGCTCATCCCTATGCTTTAGATACCAACGGTAAAAACGATTTAACTTTGTGGAACATGTGGCTACACATAGAATTCTTATAAGGATTTCTCACCTAGCCTCAAAGTGTACTTTTTGTGTACGCTGCTAGTACAAATTTTGTGTACCGCTAGTACAATTTTGGTAGGTACATAACTACCTAGATCCTAGTCCGCGCAGAATTACCACAATGCGGAATTGTGTACGCACCTTAAATATAAGAATTCAGGGAGACTTTGATTACATCGACTAGTGAGGACATTAAAACAGAATTGAATGGAATTATGAACAGGGTGTGACTTTCATTATGGGAACTTAATCCATCAAGCTTAACCTTATGAAACTTTAAAATGCAGGGTGATCAATACTGATCAATGATCATGTGAAGAGATCCAGAGATAATATAACTGAATTCTCATGTAGATATTATCTACATAAGTAGGAACATCATAATTTAATTAGAAAATTGACAGGCTGATGGGTTACTACAACAAGGAACAAGGTGGACTGATTAATTTAGTTGTTACCTACTTTCCGTGTTCAAGATCACCAAAAACTGGGAATTTGTGTTTTTCCAGTGCTGTCATGCTGTGTGACCTGTATTGCTTTCTCGTCTGCATTCATCAGTGCAAGTTTTGTGAGTTTTCGAGTTTTGTGTTGAAACTTTCTAGCATCAATTGTAATCCTATATGTAATTGAGATTTATTAAAAATTCAGTCTCAAACAAACGAAAGCCTCATCTCTTCTTTGATCGAACGGGGGACCACTCTTCATCCAAACCAGGATACTCCATCCTCGTATCCGAGGAGACTCTCTCCCGAAATAAATCGGGAGCGAGCCCCCCGGATACACATGCTTGCTGCCCTCACTTTCTTTGCTTGATTCTCAAAACTACACAGATGGATTTGGTGATTCACTAACTTTGGCTTCTCCAAATCCTTGAAGAACCTCCTGTATATGAAATATTGACAAAGTGGCACTCCGAGGCCGAGCCGAGCTTACAGTTATGAGACGATGTCTGGTTGGGTAAATATTTGACTTGGGGATACCTGCACGACCAAGGCACGTCAAGATTCTCGAGAGTTTAACGCTTCCACGATCAATCAATTGATGAACAAATGAATATTGATTCGTTCTTTGTAAACTTTGGTAGCGTTACTCTATGTCAGAAAAAGCATATACTTATTCCATTACAGTTTCTCAAAAGTTATGAAAAAAAAGGAATGTTAATTGTGTTAAGCATAGATGCTTGTCTCAAATGTCGTTCCCTGATGTTTAATGCACTACGATAAATTTTATGACTTGACTTGGACTCGAACCACCAACCTCCAGATCCGAAATCCACTGAGCTAACCACTAGATACACCACTGAGGTTGGTCTCAAAAGTTATGACTTAGGAAATAGCATTGTGTTGTTAGGGTTTTATCTGTAGACACTACACGTGCTTGAGTTTTTTTTAGTGACGGGGGTTTTACTCGACGACAATCTACCAGCATGTGCTCACATGAACCTCATCCAGCCCGAGTAGGTCCGGGAAAAGCCAGTCGCAGATGACTTACGCAAGAAATGAATTTTGAATGATCATCGTTATTGTCATTTCGAGCAAAAGATACTAGAGACTTAAGCTATGTTCACACATCGTCGACGACCGTCAATCGACGAGGTGAATCTATGTTTCCGAAGCAGTGTGGACGGTTTCAGCCGAGGGCAACCTAGATGTGGACGGTTTCAGCCGACATCGACTGACGGTCGATCAACGGCCGTGGACTTTGTGTGGACAAAGCTTTATGGTACGAAAAGCATCAGCTAGAGGTCGAAGATAGAAGACTTATCAGTTATCGTAGGTCGTAGATATCAAATATCCGACGGTAGACACAGACAAATGGGTTTGAAATTTCGTACACACTCATCAGTCATCGCCCATGTT
>NW_007382759.1:0-7703 GCF_000475195.1 Diaphorina citri | reverse complement strand
GGAAGAGAAGTGCTACTAGGGTGCTTTGTCGTGTTGGCTTTCAGGTAGGTTTCTAGAATGTTGACCTATGACAAAAAATAGACATCATTAGACAAAACTGTGCTCTATATTGTTCAACTGTTTTATTTTTGAAACATTTCAGGTTGGCACATTGGGAGGAAATTTATCCATGAAAAATTCACACCCTGAATTCACATCTGATGTGTTTGTTCTTTTAGAAACAGTGGGAGCTACCTTAACAATAAGTAAGTTTTACATATCTCTATTATTAAAAAAAAAAAAAACTAGTCTCTCTTTTGAATCTGAAACATTTGTTGCCTTAGTTGTTTTGTCTAAAGATATATTTTCATTACCTACTTGCCTACCTATTTCTTTAATGTTACGCACTTATTTGTGTTTTAGGAGGAACCACTGGATTGGAAAGTACCATTTCTCCAGCTGAATTTCTTCAAACAAACATGTTCAAGAAAGTCATTCTGAATATTACATTCCCTTCCAAAACCAAGGATACTTACTATCTAAGAACTTTCAAAGTAAGTCTGCAAAAGGTATCATTTCTGTTGGGTATAAAACTTGACTTTGATAGCTCAGTGGTACAGCAGGAAAGTGCAGTTTCCAACCCCAACCAATACATGGGATATTATCTTGTTCATATGACCACTTTACAAAAGTCCGTTGCTGAAAAGAAATAGGTACTCACCCAAGAATTATTTTTCAGATCATGCCCAGAGGTCAAAATGCTCATGCCATTGTGAATGCCGGTTTTCTATTCAACTTTGATCCTGAGGATAAAATGAAGAAAGTTACAGCAACTCCAAGCATAGTTTTTGGTGGAATAAGTCCCAAGTTTGTGAGTGCTTACAATTATCTATCTCTCGACTGATCCCTATTGTTATAATAACTACTTAGCAGTGTGTTCAAGCTTTGCTAGGTGGGTAAAATGTGTGCAAAAAATTCGGGAATACATATGTATAAACATGACGGTTTTAATTTTTAACAAGTTGCATTGATGTTATACAATATACATAAAGCTCAAATACACCTAAAACTTTCTAATACCCAAATATTTTGTCCCACAGGTACATGCCACAAATTTGGAACAGCAAATTGTAGGAAAATCTCTCCTCAACGAAAAAGATTTTCAAGACGCCTTAGGCATTCTATCAAAGGAACTTGTGCCCACAATATCAACAACTCCTGGATCCATCCATCAAACACCTGAACCGGACTTTGATACGACATACAGGAAACAACTGGCGCTTTCTCTGTTTTATAAGGTAACTTTCAGAAGTTAAGTAAAACAGCCCAATCTATCGATCTACAAGTCACCAAAAGGTAACTGTCAGATGATATGTAATTTAAAACCAAAAGGTACTTTAGGGAGAGAGAAGGATATTCTTAAATGGGTACTGAAGAGTAACCCGCCTACTAACATGAACTTCACCCATCCTGAGGGGGGCCGGAAAAAGTCAGAGCCACACAATGGTCTGATACATTCAAAGTGCTATCGCCGCTGACTTAGAATGCTTTGATTTCTTTTTACTTTCCTTATCCTAGAGGGGTGAAATTTTCGACGGCCAGTTTTTAGTGCCAGAACGTTTTGAGGTCCCTAGAGCCTGAGTCAGAGCCACACAATGGTCTGATACATTCAACGTGCTATCGCCGCTGACTTAGAATGCTTTGATTTCCTTTTACTTTCCTTATCCTCTAGGGGTGAAATTTTCGACGGCCAGTTTTTAGTGCCAGAACGTTTTGAGGTCCCTAGAGCCTAAATCCAAAGTTTCAGCCATTGGTCATTTCTTGTTTACAGTGTTACTCCATCTCAGAATCCAGATCTGACCAAGGCTTACATGGTCCTAACGTCGGCTATCACCGAGGTCTTAAGTAAAATCTCCAAATTAACAGGACTAATTAGGAGGCTATCGGGTAGAAGTATTTGATGTGATTTAGTAGGTTTTGATTGTGTACAAATGTCCCTCTTTACACATATGTATTATACCCCGTGAGATATGTGACATGTCTATCTCAAGGACACGGAAAGTAAGTAGATTGATCAAAGAATATGTAGTTACCTTAAGTACGCAGAAATATCTACAAGATCAGGAAATCTTTTTCTTAGATTATTAAAGAAATTAATACCGTTCTGCAGTTTGCTCTAGGTTTGTCAAAAGAAGAGATAAATCCGAAGTATATCTCCGGATCTAAAGCCATACAAGATGAAAGGCCAGTGTCAGATGGTGACCTGGTATTTGATACGGATAAGAAGATGTGGCCCCTCACCAAACCAGTCCCCAAGATAGACGGATTAGTACAATGTGCTGGAGAAGCAGAATATGTGAACGATATTCCAAGAGTTGAAGGCGAGTTGTTTGCTGCTGTTTTGATGGCTGACAGGGGACCTGCTAAAATCAAATCCATCGATACGTCCAAAGCTTTGGTGAGTTCGAGCTGAAAATGGAAATCATCCGCAGATATGTTTAGTTATTTCGTGTTAATATAGGCCGGACGGTGAGGTGTATCTTGAACCTTCGATTTCTTGACATTACTGATAGTCGTTTTTATTTACCTTTTCAGAAACACCCTGGAGTTCATGAGTTTGTAAGCGCTAAATTTATTCAGGGGAAAAATGTTATTGTGGAAATATCAGAAACTGAAGCAGTAAGTAACATTATGAAGTTTTTTTTATACAATAATATGTATACTCGTACATAAAATAATAATGCGTCTTTTAGGTACATACTGCAGTTTTTATTTTGTAGCAATGAAACAACGTGTAGATGTATACGCACTCTTAAAGGACAATACAGGCTTCTGTCAAAGAAAAAAATCTCGGGCTTTCATCAAAGTTTCATGATTGATCTCTCCCTCCATAGATATTTGCTGATAAAGAAATAAAATTCGCGGGTCAATTCATAGGAGCTATCGTCGCGGACACTTATCAAAATGCAATCGACGCTGTCAATTTGATTGAAGTGACGTACACAGATGTCAAAAAACCGGAATTCAATCTGAGGAAAATTGTAGAATCAGGAAACACGGACCGAATAAAGAAGGGAGCCGAGGTCACTCCTACCGCAACCAAAAGTAAGTACAAGAGAGTAGGTATGTACATCTAATTTGCTTACTTCCAACAATCGAACCCGGGTCTCCCGCGTGCAAGGCGAGCGCAGTGACCACTACACCATGGGAATTAGATTGCTTAATCCAAGAGTTAATCTGAAACCGATTGTAAACTCTGCTTGTAGCCCTGGCCATAAGTAAAAGATTACTTATAATAATATTTATTTATCTATCACAATATCGGTTATTTATGACTCCTCTATGCTTTACATTAATTGCTCGGCTTCGTATGTTAAAGAAGCTCTCAGAGCAAGATGGAAAATTGGCACTCTACAAAGCATCGGGTTCTAGGCTCCTCCATATTTCTCTTGTTGTCAGGCCAGTAATTGATCCGCTATGATCTATGGCGCTTCTATCAACACTAGTCTCAATGGCTGGCTGTACACATTTATCATTCGGCCACTTTCCAACTGAGACGCGCGCCGAACAAAGCGGCAACGTTGTAAAGGCAACTTGGCAACAGGAGACAACCGAGAGGCACAAAAGCTGCAGGATATGCGAGAGAAGGGCGAAAAACTGTTAAATGGAAATGTACAAAACACCTAAACTAGTGGTAATGAAAACTAGATATATCCCAACATGAAAATATTGTCGACTAAAATGCTGCTGTTTGGATTTTCAGGGTAAATGTGAAAACCAGACGTGTGGGTGGTGGCTATAACTGTAACAACGGGGATCTTATCGTCCCGAAATCAAAGAGGACAGGAAGGAGAAACCCAGCTGCTCCGAAAACGAACCTTATCTGTTCAGGATAGTTTGCAACCCTGCAAAACCCTCCAGGCTTAACTAGGCTGACTTTGAAATTATTCACAGACGGCTCCTAAATCGTACTCTTATAAACCATGTCTATGTCTATTTTCCCCCCAGAACTATAAACCCCCTGGCGCGCTGGACATTCCAGTAGATTTCCGAGTTTCCCTATTGAAAGCAGACAAGGATCCCAAGAGTGGACCATATGGAGGTAAAGCAGTGGGTGAACCACCCTTGCTAGCATCTTGTAGTGTCATGAATGCTTTGAAGATGGCCATCAAGTCTGCAAGAAAGGATGCTGGCTTAGAGGATGCCTACTTTGATATGAGTAAGTATTCGTGTGTTCTACTCTCCTAGTACTTCGTTCAATGTGGAGCCTGGAAAAGCCAGGAGCACGCGATTACCCAGATGGTCACCCATACGAACTTACGAACATCCTCGTATATCAACCACGCGCAATATTGAACTCCAGTGAACCATTGGGAACTTGTTCATTCAACGTGCCATTGCCGCTGGCGTAATACCTTCATATGTTTTGTCCCATGTTTCAGAGGCTCCCTTTACTTCGGAGGCTATCTTCCTGAACTCTGGCATATCCCATGAGAAGTTCCTGTTGAAGTAGTCCGTGCTCAACTGTGGGAAGTCCCAATATCTATGTATCTACTATAATATCATGTGAATGTAGCTACATAGACGTCCGTTCCGAACGAACGATTTGATTGACCCTGTCAGCTAATAAGAATTGGGATTTCATAAAAATCCACCTCCTTGAGACCGATCGTTAAAGTACCTATAAATTTATGTTATGTTTATGTTACAAATTTAGGTACTGTATGTTTAATTGTATATCTAAAAAATATAACCATAGCTCATTTATTTAATTTAATATTTTCCCCCAAAATTAGTCAACAGTCGAATGAGTTTTTTCTGTATCCATAGATATCTTCTTCCCCCCATAGAAATGATGGGTAATAATGATAGTAATAAAACACGGAAGAGTGAAACAGTCTCCACTCTTTACCTTTACCCCTCTCATCTGACTACGTTACTTCTATAGCAACTAATGATAGTAATAAAACACGGAAGAGTGAAACAGTCTCCACTCTTTACCTTTACCCCTCTCATCTGACTACGTTACTTCTATAGCAACCAAACAATGAAATTCTCTTTATATCGATTCTCTAATTCTAAAAGAGAAAGAAGCAAGCCTTTTTGTGAAGTCTCAAAACTTACTATCTAATATGTGTTTGTGATTTCGTAAAGTGCAGTTAATTTGAAAATATCTAGAGAACTGTTTTAAAAGCACCTTCTTTCCTGGAATATTTCCTAAAAATCTGAAAGTATTATTGCCGTTAAACTGCACTGTGTGTTCCCAGTGAAGATGGAGTAGATATCTATGCTTCAACTCAATGGATCACACTAGTTCAAGAAATGGTAGCCGGTGCCATCAACCTGCCCAATAATAGGTCTGACTCAAACTGCACTGTGTGTTCCCAGTGAAGATGGAGTAGATATCTATGCTTCAACTCAATGGATCACACTAGTTCAAGAAATGGTAGCCGGCGCCATCAACCTGCCCAATAATAGGTCTGACTAATTAGATTGCTTAATCCAAGAGTTAATCTGAAACCGATTGTAAACTCTGCTTGTAGCCCCGGCCATAAGTAAAAGATTACTAATAAATAAATGTACTAATCAAAAACTTTTTGTTCCAGATAACAGAGCTCACAAATTCAAAGGTACAGTTGAATTGGGAGGTCAATATTATTACACCATGGAACCTCAAACTGCACTTGGTGGCTATGGCTCCAAACTATCCCGGTCCTGTTTTCCAGCAGTCATAGCTGCAGTGTGTAGTAATGTTGTTAATAAACCAGTCAAGATTGTGATGCCCATTGAAACCATGACAACCGGACTTGGTCGCAGATACTCCATTTATGCTACGTATGAGGTACTAGTTGTTTGTCATTAGCTCGCGGATCAAATCATTTGTTTGATAATTTTCTCTCTTTCACTGTTATTATGTGGGCTATGGTATCAGAATAAACAGTGAGAAGACCAAAGAAGACGTTGAGAAATTGGGTCATAGAGGATATGCGAGAGAAAGGTATGACAGTAGCAGAGGCACAAAACCGAGTGACTAAAAACGTCAACCGTCAACCCTGCTTGAGCGGGTAAAAGAAGAATAACACACAAATAGACCTTCTTCTTCGCCTTTTTCCGTGTTCAGACAGGTTCGGCGTTTTTCGTCAGCCTCTCAATCACTAGCTGCCAGCCTGCCAAAACACAAAGAGACTAACCTGACAATAATAAAGAAGGTAAGATTAATTTCAGCTCGCGGATCAAATCATTTGTTTGATAATTTTCTCACTTTCACTGTTATTATGTGGGCTATGGTATCAGAATAAACAGTGAGAAGATCAAAGAAGACGTTGAGAAATTGGGTCATAGAGGATATGCGAGAGAAAGGTATGACAGTAGCAGAGGCACAAAACCGAGTGACTAAAAACGTCAACCCTGCTTGAGCGGGTAAAAGAAGAATAACACACAAATAGACCTTGTTCTTCGCCTTTTTCCGTGTTCAGACAGGTTCGGCGTTTTTCGTCAGCCTCTCAATCAGCCCTAGCTGCCAGCCTGCCAAAACACAAAGAGACCAACCTGACAATAATAAAGAGGGTAAGATTAATTTTATTCGATTCAAACGGCTTGACGATTTTCAGGGCGCTGTCGATGACAATGGCGTAATTCAAACTCTGAATTCTGCCATCAACGTGGATGAAGGTGCTTCTATGAATGAAAGCAGTGTCGAGGTGATGGCATTAGGACTCAGACAGACATGTCCGTATGATTCTTCAACGTTTAACATTGTGCTTAATTCTGTCCTCACAGACACACCGACTACCACTTGGGTTCGATCACCGGGTAAGACCTTTCCTTCTTCTTCTTTTAAATAAGCATTTATCTATTTATTAGTGTGCCAAAATTAAATTATAATGTTCTATAGGTACCCATTTAATTTTAAGTTGATTTAATATGTAGGTCATATTGGTCATATTCATAGTTGGCTTGGGGTTTTCTTCCATGTCTACCAAAAGTCGAGAGGATTGGAACACATCACATGCCTTCAGGCACACCCCACTTGTCAAGGGTCTAGATTTCCTTGCCCTTGGGATCAATTTAATTTGAAGGTAGTTGAAGTACTGTACTAATTGAAATGAAAGCTTTAATTAATGGCTTGGGGTTTTCTTCCATGTCTACCAAAAGTCGAGAGGATTGGAACACATCACATGCCTTCAGGCACACCCATTTGTCAAGGGTCTAGGTTTTCCTTGCCCTTGGGATCAATTTAATTTGAAGGTAGTTGAAGTACTGTACTAATTGAAATGAAAGCATTAATTATTAGTAATTGTTGTATTTTACTTGTTTTTTAAGGCGCCACTGAAATTGCCGCATATTTGGAACATATTATGGAACACATTGCAATGGTATTGAAAAAGGATTCGTCCGAGGTTCGAATAGCCAATTATAGTCTGCCCCAGGCAACTTCTCTACTCAAACAAGTCAAATCTTCCAGCAACTATGATGAGCGATCTAAGGCCGTCGAAACATTTAACAAGGTAGGTACTACTGATGGAATATTCGCCTTACCAGTCAATTTTTTTACCTTAGCAATTTATTCAGGGGAAAAATGTTATTGTGGAAATATCAGAAACTGAAGCAGTAAGTAACATTATGAAGTTTTTTTTATACAATATTTTACTCGTACATAAAATAATAATGCGTCTTTTAGGTACATACTGCAGTTTTTATTTTGTAGCAATGAAACAACGTGT
>NW_007382758.1:3912-7773 GCF_000475195.1 Diaphorina citri | reverse complement strand
CTACCAACTCTCAGTTGACTGATCCGTCTGTACTCTGTACCCTATTTATCAGGTGAATTCATCGTTCGAGATACACAGAGTATGTTGTATCAACGTACTTAAGGAACAAATGCATTAATTTTTGCCCCAGCTTGAGTTATAGCTAGCAGATTGGTCAGGACAACTAAAATAAATTATGATCGAGTTATGAATTACGTGATGAAATGAAGCTACTGTGGAACATACATGATGCTACCGCGAAGATTAATTATAGGAAGAGCTGAGAGAACTTTCAATGCATCCAAACACATTGGGAATACCAAAGAGCTGAATATTGTAAAGAAAAAGGTATAAAAATGATTTAAGATTTTAAATTGTATATCAGCATTACCAGCTATCATTAGTTTAATTCAACTCTATCCTGGGCAATGAAGCTACGTTGTACGTGGTTGACATCCCAGGAAAATGTGATCTAAAGGCAGGTGAATGATCTTAGCAGTATGAAGAAATGTTGCTCCTTTTAGATGTCAATTGAAGGTATTTCTCGCTCTCTATAATAGTAAGCGTTTAGACTGCGTTGCGCTGCGTGGCGTTTAATACATAGCTCAGACAGCGAGAATATCTAACCTAAGGTTCTTCTCAGCTCTACCCTGGCAGTATAAACAAGGTATAGATGTACTATTCTATTACAACACCTAGGTGCGGTGTAATTTGGCTTTGTTTTTCAGCCCTGTGACATTATTTGTCCTGTGACAGCCCTGTGACATTAGGCGCTCGAACACTCGTGTCGTTTAATTTTTTGATGATAATAATTAATTTCTGAAACGTATTCAAAAATCTCCTGTTCAACCGAACACAAAACACTAATGAAACTGCCACCGGAAAAGAGCTGTTAGAAATTTAATTTTAACAAATAAATGAAAACTGCTAAAAAATATCTAAAAAATCAACACAAAACACTAATGAAACTGCCACCGGAAAAGAGCTGTTAGAAATTTAATTTTAACAAATAAATGAAAACTGCTAAAAAATATCTCGCGCGGCAATGAAAATATTTCGAATATTGTGTCAAAATTTCAAACGGTCCAACGATTTCCAACAATTCGTTGCGGCTACACCACCGAAAACTTAGGGAAATCCGCGAACGTTCGATTTACAACTGACAAGTGGTCTCGGATCTTGGATAGTTTTCTTCTTACTTCGCATACAACATGATTAGCGTCCTATATGTATATGTAGAATATGAACATATGTATAGATAGATGATTATCGCTATATCCTATAATCGCATGATTTATGGAAAGATAGAGAGATGTGTTTTACAAATATTTTGCTGTTGTTTTAATCGTTGCTATCTCGATTTTCACACAACATGACGTCTACCGGAGACACATATCACCGGGAGGGAGATCCCCACGTTAACCACGGCTGATAACACGTTGTATGTATCACGTTCCGATGAATCAACCAAGTTCATTAACGTTGCTTCTAGTTGGAATCTGGGTGGATGGCCATTCCAGCTTGTAAACCAGAAGTAATCTTGGCAGTGATTTTTGTCTTAAAAAAAAGACACATGCGTTCGATTTACAACTGACAAGTGGTCTCGGATCTTGGATAGTTTTCTTCTTACTTCGCATACAACATGATTAGCGTCCTATATGTATGTAGAATATGAACATATGTAGATAGATGATTATCGCTATATCCTATAATTGCATGATTTATGGAAAGATAGAGAGATGTGTGTTTACAAATATTTTGCTGTTGTTTTAATCGTTGCTATCTCGATTTTCACACAACATGACGTCTACCGGAGACACTTATCACCGGCAGGGAGATTCCCACGTTAACCACGGCTGATAGCACGTTGTATGTATCACGTTCCGATGAATCAATCAAGTTCATCAACGTTGCTTCTACAAGTTTGTTTTAATCGTTGCTATCTCGATTTTCACACAACATGACGTCTACCGGAGACACATATCACCGGCAGGGAGATCCCCACGTTAACCAAGGCTGATAGCACGTTGTATGGTATCGGTATCACATTCCGATGAATCAACCAAGTTCATCAACGTTGCTTCTTGTCGGAATCTGGGTGGATGGCCATTCCAGCTTGTAAACCAGAAGTAATCTTGGCAGTGATTTTTGTCTTACAAAAAGACACATAACCTCACATAATGGCATTACACATAAAAGAGGAAAATCATCTTGATATCCTGATGGCAACGGACTGGGCAGTTTTTCTTTACCTCCTCCTCCTCCTCCTCTTGAGTACTTCTTCTTCTTCTTCTTCTTCTTCTTCTTCTTCTTCTTCTTCTTCTTCTTCTTCTTCTTCTTCTTCTTCTTCTTCTTGCTTCTTCTTCTTCTTCTTCTTCTTCTTCTTCTTCTTCTTCTTCTTCTTCTTCTTCTTCTTCTTCTTCTTCTTCTTCTCCCTCTTCCTCCTCCTCCTCCTTAATCTTCATGCAAACCACAATCGTGATTGGGATAGTTTTCCGAGGGTGCACCACGTTTTCCTCGCCCAACACCAGCAGGGTATCCCTCCAGGCACTCCCTACGCTCCCTGCTGCACTCCCCATGGAATGAAGAATTTTCCATCACTCCAAGCGATAATGTGTGGCGTATCACCGAAATGGGTCATTACGAATTATCTCGCTATGTTGAATTAGGTCATCAAGATGCTGTTTTAGTAGGTGGAGAATTTCCAGTGGCTTTATGATGTCGAACGCACTGAAGAAACTGAAGATGAGTGTTAAGCGTTTTGGTTTTCGTTTGGATGGGTAACCATCTGGACAAGAGTAGGTAGGTAATTATCACTGAAGTTAAGTAAACTTAGTTTTAATTTTAATGGCCGGCCTCCGGAAGTCCGGGACACATCACATTGCAGATTCGAAGTGGGAAAATCTCGGCGCGACGGATCACTGATGTTAAACAAACGTTTTGGTTTTTATATTGATGGGTGACCGTCTGGGCAAGACAAGTGTCTAGTTCGAAGTACAGTCCACGTCAACTGGGAAGTCCGATGGAAGCGCATGGAGGGGAACCGCAACTTCTCAACTGTAAGTCGGACAGTTCTAAAAGTTTCACCATTCGATTCGGCGTGAAAAATCCCATGGGATCAACTATTCACATGCTTACTTGTTAATCAACGAGCTATTTTTTGACGAGTGCGCACCCAAAGGTCATCGGACTTCCCAGTTGAAGTGGACGTGTGTTTCCTACCTTTACTTGAGTCTGACTTACTTGAGTATCAGGTGGCTCTGTTCTGGCAAACGTAGGAATATGAGATGTCTTGTCATCCGAACATTTCTGAAACAAAATACAACGAAAATTTAGTTCAAAGCTCCGGGTTCGATTCCCGAGAATGGCGAATTTTATCCTAAACAGATAAGGTCTGTTCTCGGGACGGCTGGCTTCCAATTTCCAATCCTATCATTCTCTGTTCTCTCTTTGATTTCGGGACGATAAGACCTCCGTTGTTACAATTCCCTATATCATTCCCACCAGTTAGATCGAAGCTGAAAGTTCGATTCCAGCCAAGGGCAAACATTATCCTCTCGGAACAGCTGGTTTTCTTCGATTCTGTACTCTTGCTCGGTTTTTGAAAAGATACTAAAGGGATAATGTTCGTTCTCGGAACGGCTCGCTTTCTATCCTGTCCTCTCTTCGCTCTCGAGACGATAGGACCTCCGTTGGTACAGTTTCCTCTATCAAACCTCTTAAAAGAGCTACATTTTCATCTTATCTCTGGTGTTTACAGCAGTTCTAGCCTTCCGTGTAAACACACCTAGTCATATATCAGCGTCAAAATAATAATAATAATAATAATAATAATAATAATAATAATAATAATAATAATAATAATAGTGCTTATTTATACTG
>NW_007382758.1:0-3240 GCF_000475195.1 Diaphorina citri | reverse complement strand
GTTCCCTCTGTCAAACCTCTTAAAAAAAAAAAAAAAAAAAGCTCGCAACTTCCTTTGGAGACTTCTGTGACTTTCCGTCACGCGATGTCACAATTTGCGATGTTCAAAATGGACAACTTGTCAAACTTAACTTAGCCTTCGCAAATGGATCACTGAAGTTTGGCAACGTTGAGCGAGGTTGGTTTCTAGAAGGGTGACCGTCTGAAAAACGTGCTCCTGGTAAGACCAATGCTATGACGTCACTGCCATTATAATAATGGTTAATTGGTTAAAGATAGGTAGGTACAACGTTTTTAAAGGTTTTCCCTTGGAAATATGATGTCATATATTGTCTGAAAAGTGCGTTATGTATATAAAGTGCGATGTTCTAATTTTCTGACATAGTTCCCTGGAAATCTGGAGCTAAGTATTAAATAGGAAGATGTTCTTCTTTATCCAAGTGGTTCTTGAAATTATCCTAGCTTAATTGTTTATTGCTATGAATTACCCCCTAATTAACCACCTATAGACCTATACTCTCAACACGTTGGAAAATTCATTTCACCAATTCTCAGCTATCTAATAACTAAACAGATATCCGTAGAGATACCCATGACTAATGATCACATGGGGTAGGTAATTATCTTATTGGATTTATTGGAAGATCAGTAATAAAGTAATCCAAACTCAATTTGAGGAATCATAGGTAATCTATAAATCGATTAATCCAACTGATTAGAGAGCCTATGACGTTGGAAAATTCATTTATTTTGATAATTGCGAGTACATGTGAACAGAGAAAAATCCGAATGAAAACCAGATCCAAGAAATTGTGAACTAAATTAGTTTGATCCAAATTATTATTAACAATTTTATTTCATTATTTCCTCGAATCTAATAATGATGATGTGATGATTTATATACATACCTATGTACGTGCAAAATGATTGGGGATTTTTGCCATCACTGTGCAAGTTTTTTTGGGTATTCCAAAGAGAAAATCAGGTGTAAAAGCTAGATCCAGATTTGCTTTAAGTTGGCTTTTACATATATGTAATGTAGATACGTATAATCGTGGTTGGATCAAATGGTTCAACTTCATTGTGAGCTACTTTTACCGACCTGAATGTGATGAGATTGGAAATCTAGGAAGTTCACGAGTGGGCGTTTTTCAGATCTCATCGATCAAAATCTTCTGTTGTTGTTGTTGTTGTTGTTGTTGTTGTTGTTGTTGTTGTTGTTGTTGTTGTTGTGGTTGTTGGTGTTGGTGTTGGTGTTGGTGTTGGTGTTGGGGTTGGTGTTGGTGTTGGTGTTGGTGTTGGTGTTGGTGTTGGTGTTGGTGTTGGTGTTGGTGTTGGTGTTGGTGTTGGTGTTGGTGTTGGTGTTGGTGTTGGTGTTGGTGTTGGTGTTGGTGTTGGTGTTGGTGTTGGTGTTGGTGTTGGTGTTGGTGTTGGTGTTGGTGTTGGTGTTGGTGTTGGTGTTGGTGTTGGTGTTGGTGTTGGTGTTGGTGTTGGTGTTGGTGTTGGTGTTGGTGTTGGTGTTGGTGTTGGTGTTGGTGTTGGTGTTGGTGTTGGTGTTGGTGTTGGTGTTGGTGTTGGTGTTGGTGTTGGTGTTGGTGTTGGTGTTGGTGTTGGTGTTGGTGTTGGTGTTGGTGTTGGTGTTGGTGTTGGTGTTGGTGTTGGTGTTGGTGTTGGTGTTGGTGTTGGTGTTGGTGTTGGTGTTGGTGTTGGTGTTGGTGTTGGTGTTGGTGTTGGTGTTGGTGTTGGTGTTGGTGTTGGTGTTGGTGTTGGTGTTGGTGTTGGTGTTGGTGTTGGTGTTGGTGTTGGTGTTGTTGTTGGTGTTGGTGTTGTTGTTGGTGTTGTTGTTGGTGTTGTTGTTGTGCCTAATCAATCACTAGGTTAGGAAAATAAATTTAATGAATGAAATATCTCATTTAATTTCCAACTTCATCTCCCAGTCTCCAACTTTTTAAGAGGTTTGACAGAGGGAACTGTAACTGCTATGGTCTTATCGTCCCGAAATCGAAGAGGTTTTTTTTTTTTTTAGAGGGAACTGTAACTGCTATGGTCTTATCGTCCCGAAATCAAGAGAGAAGGAATTTTTTTAAAGAGGTTTAACAGAGGGAACTGTAACTGCTATGGTCTTATCGTCCTGAAATCGAAGAGAGAAGGAAGACAGGATAGGAGAAAGCCAGCCGTTCCGAGAACGAACATTATCCCATCAGGATAAAATCCGCCCCGGGCGGGAATCGAACCGCGGCCTAGCGCTTACAAGGCAGACGGACTACCAACTAAGCTAACCAGGCTGGCTTATTAATTATTGAATATTTGAATTGAATAGGTCTGGCTGGGAGACCTTGGGAGCAGGGAGTACTACTTAAACCAAACTTAAATTTCCCCAAATAGCAAAGGTTGAGTGCGAAGGGCATCCACTCGTAAAGTTTTTGTAGCCAAAACCAAATGTCAGCCCAAAGGAATCACCCCAGGGCTGATAGAGAGGCTGATGAAAAACGCCGACCCCGTCTGTACACGGGAAAAGGCGAAGAAAAGGAGAATCATTTAAATAACAAAAATGAATTCAATTTCAAGTCGATTGGCCCTTAAGAGCCCCGTACAGACTCTTTTTCTAAGTTCTACAATTTACTGAACCAGTTGTCTATAATATTTTACAAGTCCACAACAATAATGATTTGTAAAAGTAGTTTTATAAATATACAATTCATGTTTTTTTATTGTTTTCAATTTACAAAGTAAACAGTCTGGAAGATCGATAGAAAAGTTTCCTTTTGAAATATGGAATAAAGAAAAAGTAAAGTACCTAGGTATGGAAAGAAAAGTTAAGGATATAAAAAAGAAAGAAAGGATTAAAGAATTTGGAGAAATCTGTTTCCTTTATCTTGAGATTTTTTTGAGTTTTCGCGAATACCAACTGTGCCCCCCATCCAACATTGAATAGAATAGTGAAAATCACTGATGTACTAGTGTAAAAGATATAATAATACACAATACACATACAGGACAGGTAGAATACGGTGAAAATCATATTTACAAGATCTAAATTAAAACTAATAAGAGCTTCGTAAAATTATAAAAAAGACGAGGGCCGCGATCCATAAAAAAACACTTGGCACTTTGCATTTCTCATTATGTTATAGGTAGTACCTATAGTGTCGAGCTTCCCAAAAAAGAATTCAATATTAGAGTTCCGGAACCCAGTCACTCGATTGGGCTTCCGGCAATTTTTTTATTATTATTATTTTAT
>NW_007382757.1:4194-7720 GCF_000475195.1 Diaphorina citri | reverse complement strand
CTCTCTCTCTCTCTCTCTCTCTCTCTCTCTCTCTCTCTCTCTCTCTCTCTCTCTCTCTTTCTATCTCTCTCTCCCTTACTTTCCTCAGTATTCGAGTTTAATAAGTGACCCAGATAGGCGCAAAATATCGCCTGCGGTTCAATAAGACGTGGGAAATAGGGGATTTGCGGAAGAGAAAGAAAGTATAGGGAAAAGAAAATTGAAAAAAATAATTATTAGCAAGAGATAAGAGGGATTTGGAGGGGCTGAATGGAGGTGTGTGTGAAGGAGAGGAGGATGGGAAAGATTGGAGGAGGAGGGAGAGGAAGAAGGAAGAGCAGGAGGAGTGATAGAGGAGAGGAGGTTTAGGTCTTTCACAAACTTTCGCCATGAGGCTTTGAATTTTCCTTCTTCTCCTCTTCTTCCTTTTTATCTCCTCCTGCTTTTCCTTTTCTTTCTTCTTCCCTTTTTACTTCCTTCTCTTTCCCTCCCCCTGATCAACTTGATACTTTTCTTGTTTCTCCACTTCCTCCTTTCCTTCCCCCTCTTCTTCTTCTTCTTCTTCTTCTTCTTCTTCTTCTTCTTCCACTTGATGCCCTTCTGGTTATTCTTCCTACTTCTCTTCCTCATTCCTTTTCGTCTCCGTCTCTTCTTCTTCCTCCTTTGCCTCCATGATCTTCCTCTTCCTCCAGTTTTCACTCATGTGAAACAACTTTCGAGATACATCTTTTGATAATTCCTTCTCTTTCCCTCCCCCTGATCAACTTGATACTTTTCTTGTTTCTCCACTTCCTCCTTTCCTTCCCCCTCTTCTTCTTCTTCTTCCACTTGATGCCCTTCTGGTTATTCTTCCTACTTCCCTTCCTCGTTCCTTTTCGTCTCCGTCTCTTCTTCTTCCTCCTTTGCCTCCATGATCTTCCTCTTCCTCCAGTTTTCACTCATGGAGAACAACTTTCGAGATACATCTTTTGATAAGGAGCTTTGTTAGGGCAAGCAGACCAAACCGTGGACACGTGTAGCCTCCAGCAGAACAAGTGGAAACATGTGATGACTGACAAAGTAGAATATGGAAGTTCTGAAATTCCCATATTTAGTTCCCCCGACATATTTATAGAAGTTTCCTAATAACATTTCCAGGTACTCTCAAGTACTTACTGTTTGCCAGCAGGTAATTAATAGTACCTAAGGTTATAGAGTATTGAAAATGAAACTATTGAACGATCAAAAGAAGTTACTGCCAGCCTACTTCCTCCTATCTTGGTTTATGAGTCAACATTAAAAAACATCCTGGACGAAAAACGGCGGAAAATTTAGAAACTTCCCTCCGAATGATGCCCGTGCACTCTCCAAGTACTATTCCAACTTGGGTCATGGGAGTGAATGGGGTGAGATTTGTTGGAACACGTAAGGAAATAGGTTTGCTTTAGGAGCCATTCAGTTAGATTTTATCCTGATGGGATAATGTTCGTTCTCGGAACGGCTGGCTTTCTCCTATCTTTTAGGAGCCATTCAGTTAGGTAGCTATTACCTTCCTACTTCCTACTCTAAATTTCTTTTTCAAGACACATTAATGTCCATTCCAATTGAATTAGTAGTCTTTCTAGCCTCTCTAGCAGTGAAACACTTTTACTCCAGCAGTATAGTTCCTACTTTTACCCTACTAGTCTAGTGTACCTTCACCTTGAATGTCAGGTCTCTTTACCCGAGTACCTTGGACCTTGGAAGTGTAATGACAATTCTGATATCTTTACCCAAGCAGTCCAATCCCTACCTAGAACTCAGTCTAGTCCGTACCTAAAAATCTCCTGGGACGAATGATGCCCGTGCACTCTCCAAGTACTATTCCAACTTGGGTCATGGGAGTGAATGGGGTGAGATTTGTTGGAACACGTAGCAAATGGGTTTGCTTTAGGAGTCTTTCAGTTAGGCACATTGTCACCTTAATAGTACCTAGTTACGAATACCCTAAATTCCTTTTTAAGACGCATTAATGTCCGTTCCAATTGAGTTAGTAGTCTTCCTAGGTTCCTAGCCTCTCTAGCAGTGAAACACTTTTACTCCAGCAGTATAGTACTTTTGCCCTACTTGTCTAGTGCACCTTCACCTTGAATGTCAGGTCTCTTTACCCCAGTACCTTGGACCTTGGAAGTGTAATGACAAATCTGATATCTTTACCCAAGCAGTCCAATCCCTACCCAGAACTCAGTCTAAGTCCGTACCTAAAAATCTCCTGGGAGACTTTTACCCTACTTGTCTAGTGCACCTTCACCTTGAATGTCAGGTCTCTTTACCCCAGTACCTTGGACCTTGGAAGTGTAATGACAATTCTGATATCTTTACCCAAGCAGTCTAATCCCTACCTAGAACTTAGTCTAGTTCGTACCTAAAAATCTCCTGGGACTGGGAGACAGAAAGTCCCTCAGCTCGAGTCTATTCCAGTCCATTCAACAGTCCTAGATGAAGATGGAAAAGAACCTTTTGCAATGGCAACCTCCCCTTCGATCTGATCCGAAGACAAAGTTCTATGGGGACCTTCCATTAACTCCTAGAGAGTATCCCTACCCGAGTCTTCTATGATGGTTGGTGGAGGGGACACCATCCGTTAATTAAAATGGCAAACAAATGGGACAGCAAAAGCATTAGTGTGCCCCCCCCCCAAGACCCCCCAGAAAACCAGGTGGGGGGCTGGCCTGCCCGGGGATAAAGGTGTTCTTTTCTAATGTGTAAATTAAAATTTATGTCCAGGGGGGGTTCTCTCTGTTTTTAAGAGGAACTTAAGGAGGGGGATTAGAGGAGAAGGGAAATGGAGCTCAGGAGGGGTATTAGAGGAGGGGAAATGGTTCTGAGAAGGGCTTCAGAGGAGGGGGAATGGTTCTGAGAAGGGTTTGAGGGGAAGGGGAATGGTTCTGAGAAGGGTTTGAGGGGAAGGGGAATGGTTCTGAGAAGGGTTTGAGGGGAAGGGGAATGGTTCTGAGAAGGGTTTGAGGGGAAGGGGAATGGTTCTGAGAAGGGTTTGAGGGGAAGGGGAATGGTTCTGAGAAGGGTTTGAGGGGAAGGGGAATGGTTCTGAGAAGGGTTTGAGGGGAAGGGGAATGGTTCTGAGAAGGGTTTGAGGGGAAGGGGAATGGTTCTGAGAAGGGCTTCAGAGGAGGGGGAATGGTTCTGAGAAGGGCTTCAGAGGAGGGGGAATGGTTCTGAGAAGGGCTTCAGAGGAGGGGAAATGGTTTTGAGAAGGGTTTGAGGGGAAAGGAAGATGGAGCACCCAGAAACCCGAGAAGAAGGACACAGGGAGCATAACTTTAAAACATTTTTGAGTCGCACATTATACATGTTTTATTATTTGTACCTACCTGTAGGGCGGAGGTGCCTTTGTGTGTTATTTAATGTGGAGCATCTTCCCTCCGCAGGGACGAAATGTTTTATTTCTTCTTTATTATCATTTAGTTCTTCGCTGCTGCCTCCTACTCCTTCCTCTTCTTCTTCTTCTTCCTCTCCTCCTCCTCCTTCTTCTTCGTCACCTGCTCCTCCTTTTTCTCCTCCTCCTTCC
>NW_007382757.1:2481-3798 GCF_000475195.1 Diaphorina citri | reverse complement strand
CCCCCCCTCTCTCTCTCTCTCTCTCTCTCTCTCTCTCTCTCTCTCTCTTTCTCTCTCTCAAGGAGTTGGGGGGGAGGAGTACATGAATGACGTCAGAGTTGAAATACCCCGCTAAGCTGAATTGTTGCACGAATGAGGATTAGACTGTGGGATTTTTCAGGTTTTTAACCTCTTTGCTGAATTTTAACCGCGTACATCGTACAACGTCGATATCTGAAATGTGGTAGTGGTACACATTCATTGAAGGCGCTTGTCGAGGATTTTCTATCAAAAACAATCCATCACTGAAGTGAAGTTAAGCAACTTTGCGCGTGGTTAGCATCCGACTATCTGGATGGGTGGCTCGTGATTGAGCATTTGCGTGATGCTGGCTTTTCCCGACTTCAGTTATTCTTATGTGAGTAGGCGGCGGGTGTCGCCAAATAAAAAGGGAAAACTCTCCGTCACTAAAACTCCAATAACAAAAGAACTAAAAAAAAGCGAATGAGCAGACGAGCTATAATAATAGCTATAACTTTGTAGCTATACAATCTTCAGGAAAAGCTCTCAAATATTCTTCGATACTTCGATAGAGAGGGATTCTTCATCAGAATTCATAAGATAATAAATAATATTTTACATAACACTATAATCCCCATTAAGTAGTATCATAATGATCTTAAAACGGTCCTTCCCATAGGGTTTCAGCAGGGAGCTATAATTTCTCCTCGTTCGAAATCTCCTGCCCCCAATACTTTCTTCTATCCTCTCCTTCTCTTTCTCCTACCTCCTCCTTCTTTTCCTCCTACCTCCTCCTTCTTTTCCTCCTGCCTCCTATTTCCTATTGCAGCTATTGCTATCCCTATTCTTCATCAGCATACGTCTCTTCCTTTTCTTTCTCCCCCTCTTCTTTCTCTGTTCCATCTGGCGTCTCTTCGAAAGGTTTTTAATAAATTTTGTATAAAAGTTTCTTGTAGAGAGCAAACAGTGATAGTTCAGTATAATGGCAATAAATAGATAATAGACTGTAATACAATCCGAGTAGTTTTTAGTATACAAGGTGGTTCTACAGTTTGGAAATCACTCTCATCTCATTAGAGAAAGCCGCTAACTATCTCAAAACAAGTCATTGTTGGATTGGACACCCCCTTTTGTAGTGTACATAAAGTATTGCTCTTTCACTGCAAAATGGCCAGTAAAAATATTTTTTTTTTTTAATTATTATTATTATTATTATTATTATTTTTTTTCAAAATGATAATTAACTTTATTTTTCAATAAGACAGAACAAACATATAACAAACAATAATAGGTAGTACAAAAAAGAAAAAAAAAAAA
>NW_007382757.1:0-1528 GCF_000475195.1 Diaphorina citri | reverse complement strand
ATGCCCAAGATCGAGAAAGCTGGAGAAGGTTCTGCTGAAACCTGTCATATGACAGATCTACTATTATATATATATGATGAATCTGATCCATCAATGAAACTGAAGAGACATAACAATTTATTAATAAAAATCGCAATGAATTTGAAATGACGTAAGAAATATATGAATGGTATAGAGATTATCTCGGGCAATTTGGTTCCGTGATGGTCTAGCATTTGGTCCCATCTTCAATCTAGTGGAAAGCAAAATTGGAATGTAGTGACCGCAGCAACCGGATAGCTATAGTTTCATACCTTCGAAATTCTTCCAAAAAGGTATCATCATAATGTAGGGTAAACTCATCCCATTCCCAAGGTATGACACACTAAGGTACAAGAAGGGATAAGGAGCATACAAAAGAGATACGGGTATAATATACTAATTAACAATAGCTTTTAAATTGCTTTCATCCGCACGAAAGCTGGGTTCATGAAATATTCAGCATCATCCCTCTGACAACCCTGAGAGAAAGCGGTACACTTGCACAAAATTGTGGAGACGGCAACACGATGAAAAGGGTGCTAAAATACGAGGAAACCTGCGAGCTGCTAGATTTACAGGGTAAACTTGAAGTGGATTGACAATGTGAAGGGCAGAAATTAAAGAGAACCGACAGAAATTTAAAAATCCATTTCATGTCTTTTGTTAGTATGTTAACAAAAATACCGTCAAGAATTTGTTAGTATTCGCAGAGATTAGAATAGTTGGTTTCACTTGAACAAAATACAACTTTGTTTCTGGTCTTGTGAATGAACTTTTCGTCTCACCCTAGCAATGCAAACGAAATAAGATCCCCCTAAGAAGTAATTGGAAATATCTAAAAGTTAAAAGAAAACACCCAAGTGAAATATCAACGAAAAATAACCAATAGAACGTCATGTTTTTGATCAGGTTGTTTTGCTTGGCAAGTTGGCAATAGATTCTGTTAACACCAGTCATTATTATAGCTTGTGCTCGTACAGAATGAGCTAAATCAGATAGCAAAATGTATTATTAACACCTTTCTGTGTTTCCAACCTCACAGGAAATGGAAAATGTTGCTGGCACTGTTTGCGGGGACGCTACAAGTCCATATATTGTTGACAAAAAGGGTTGTGGGGACGTTACAAGTCCATGTATTGTTGACAAAAAGGGTTGTGGGGACGCTGCTTCTAAAGTTAACCACAAAGGATTCAGACATACCTATCATAACTTACCTCGGCAAACCAGTGGATGTTGCCAAGTTTATAAGATGGGTAGCACGCTTACCTATCTCACGGACGCGGAAAGTAAAGCAGTACGCTTACCTGTGAACAAGACAACAGAAAAATAAATAAATAGGTTGGTCACGGTTGGGGGCACGGTTGGTCCAGTGGTAACGCGCTTGCTTGCCATGCAGAAGGTCCTGGGTTCGAATCCCACCATCGACAAATATTTGTACTCGTTTTTCGATTGCAAATATTTCAACGGGTTACTTTCTGGTGTTCTCGTGTTGACCCAGCACCTAAAT
>NW_007382756.1:0-8323 GCF_000475195.1 Diaphorina citri | reverse complement strand
GTTGTGGTTCAGGAGATAGAGCGATCAGTGTGTGAAATGTGAATGAGTGAATGGATCTTGATTTTATAATATAAGATAAGATTACGCCCTTTACGGTACATTGTAGTGGGTATAGTTAGATATACCTACCTACATGTCTGGCCAAATGACTTTACAATACATTGCAGTAGGCAGGTATACCTAACAAGTCAGTCCGTTTCTGGCAGCAGGTTATAACAATACATAGTTACTCTTACATAGGTAGTTCCAAGTGTTAAGGTTCACACGGTTTCAAAAACACACGAAAGCTCTAGATACCTGACTGTCTCCAATTACAAGTATCTCACAGCCAAAGCGTCACCTCTGTGACCTTTTGTCCAGACAAACTGTAAGACAGGGTACCTACCTATACCTTACAGGGTACCTATACCTTTGTCTAGGAGTAAGATAAGGTGCCTTTATCTAGGAATTCTTGGAGAAATGCGTAGACCTGATGTAGATTTAGTCTGTGACGGTGTCTATGACATTTACCCCCAGGTGTGCAGTGCTTCGTTGACTTTAAGGCACCTACCTACACACAATGTCACGAGTCCGTATCTATACTTGTAGGTACCTAAATAGCTCCAGTCTATTGTCCCTAACTCTAATGAATTCGAGTGAATGGTGTAAATTTGCACTTGTATTTCGATTGCAAAATGTAAATGTTTCAACGGGCTACTTTCTGGTGTTCTCATGTTGACCCAGCATACAGCACCTGAATGGGACGAATTGTGTCTCTTGTCGCCCATTTGATGAGAGGCATACTACAGGAAGTAGGATGGTTGACCCAGCAGCCCAGCACCTAAATGGAATATTATTGTGTCTCTTCTTGCAAATCTGATGAGAGGCATACTGCGGGATGGGCATGCTACTAAACAGACCACAAACTTTTTTCCTTTCTTTTTTTAAAGGTCAATGACCCGTTATGATCGAGAAAAACTTCAGTACCTATTACTTTTTTACGAGTTTAACGTCACTCACTGCATAACTGCTACAATTTAACGTCACTCACTGCATAACTGCTACAATTTAACGTCACTCACTGCATAACTGCTGCAAGGTTTTTGGTGACGAGGGTTTTGTCCACTACTGGGAAACCAGCTTCTCACATTCATTCAGTCTGATTGGGTCGGGGGAAAGCCAGTGGCACGTTATTGCCCAGAGGGTTATCTGGATGTCAACCACGCGCAAAGTGGCTCAACTTCAGTGGCCCATAAAAAACTTTATTCAATTACCGCTCGGGCTTAGCCTTCCTGAGTGAGGGCGGGGAAAGCCAGCAACACGTGATTGCCCAGATGTTGATCCATTCGAGTTGAATAGGCCAGCCTAGTTAGCTTAGTTGGTAGTGTGTCTGCTGCCTTGTAAGCGCTAGGCCGCGGGTTTGATTCCCGCCCAGGGCGGATTTTATCCTGATGGGATAATGTTTGTTCTCGGAACGGCTGGCTTTCTCCTATCCTGTCTTCCTTCTCTCTTTGATTTTATCCTGATGGGATAATGTTCGTTCTCGGAACGGCTGGCTTTCTCCTGTCCTGTCTTCCTTCTCTCTTCGATTTTCGGGACGATAAGACCATAGCAGTTACAGTTCCCTCTGTCAAACCTCTTAAAAAATTGAAAATTTGGACCGATTGCAATACTTTCATTATCTACTAGTATAGCTCCGCTATACTGTAGTAATAGAAAGTAAAAATGAATTGAACAGGTACTAATATCACCCTTTGATTTTGTATATAATTTATAATTTCATGATAATACTATTCTGTACATCAAGGGTGGGGTGGTAGAGAATGCCATAGGCATTAACCCCACCCTTGATCAAACTTTATTTTGTATTTACTTATATGTATATACTTTTTGTTACCATCTGTAAATAAAGTTTGATCCAATTGTGTAATAATAATAATAATAATAACAAGCACAAAGTTAACGTTGCTTCACTCCAGTGGTCCATTAGGAACTGGTGCATTCAAAGTGCTATCTTTGCTATATGGTGACTTTACCGTGCATTGCAGTAGGTACCTAACCAGTAACCACCCACTACGTACATGTCAGTTTTGCTGCTGGCTTTATGTAACACACTAGCTGAAGTCGCGCTGCGCGCTCCCTATTAGCTGCATAGTTATCAAACTAAAAACATAAACGAAACTTAAAATGTTGGTCGAGAGGGGAACATTTCTCTCCCGCAGTCTCTGCACTCTGTGTAGGTATTTCTTATGGCCCTTGGAAATCCCAAATGTTGCTGACTTCACACTACTGAGGCGATGGCTAACTTCAAACTATTGGGCGATGGCTCACTTCAAACTAGCAATGGTTAACTTCACACTACAAAGGCAAATGGCCAACTTTACCGAGGAAATCTCAGGGGACTTTATGGCTAACTTTACACTGCTAAAGCGAAACTGTGGTTAACTTCACCCTACTGAGGTGAAATCATGGTTACCTTTAGGATTCTGTGGCGCTGCGATGATGGCTAACTTTACTGAGGACTGTATTGTTTTGTACAAAGCTTGTGGTACCTGAGATCAATCAATGTGATTTCTCAATTTTTAGCCTTAAGATACCATACTCAATATTAAGGCTTAAGATATCATGGTATCTTAAGGCTAAATATTGAGAAATCACAAAGTGGACTATCAGAAGCTGACACCCAAAATAGAAGAGTTTATCACCTGCGAACAAGGAGAGCTGACCCTAACAGTGGACACTGATGTAGGATTAAAGCAAGGGAGATATATATTGAGAAATCACATTGATTTACTGAGGAATTTCATGGGACTTTGTGGCTAACTTCACCAAGGAAATCTCACCAAGGCTTTAGGGCTAACTTCGCCAATATGGCAACCTTTCAAGGACTTTGGACGAAAAGCAGTCTCAAGACCAGGGATTTCCAATTGGCGGCCCCAGAGATGAGTACATAAATCTACTTCCTCTTAACATAGGCGGGGCGACCACAAATCGCAAAAAATATTTAACAAATGAAAAACGAAATTTTAAAAAAGTGAAAGGGAAATGTACATACCTCGGTTAGGTATTTTATTATATTTAATATCCTAAAATTGTACTTGTTTTCATAATAGACGAAGAGAGGAGGAAAGAGAGAGAGAGAGAGAGAGAGAGAGAGAGAGAGAGAGAGAGAGAGAAGAAAGATGTAAGTGAGAGAGTTAAAGGAAAAACGAAAGAAAGGAAAGAGAGGCAGGAGAGAGGGGGAGGGGAGAGGAAGGGAGAGAGAGAGGGGGAGGGGAGAGGGAGGGAGAAAAAGCAGCGAGAAAAGGAGGGAGGAGAGAGGACAGTTTAGTCCCAGTCTGCATTCTCCTCAAATTCTTTACTGAGAGGAGGAGGAGGAGGAGAAGTGGTATGCTGAGCCTTTGTCTTTTTCACAGTCTTCTTATCACCTGAAAATAGAATAAAAAAAGGTCAATTTTAATTTATCATTCAATTTAATAATAATTACCTACCTAATTATCTATTATTAATAAGATGCATGAGAAAAAAAAAAGTTCAAAGGAATAATTTCTTCATTGGAACATAATGTGACAGACTTTCAAAGCGCAAAATTATAAAAGAAAACTTTTTTATTATTATTAATTAAATATTATTTCTACACCAAAAAATAAAATTGAAACATCATTTTCTTTCACAGATTTCAACTCTGGATTTTTCATTCATCAACAAAGGATTTCAACTCTGGATTTTTCATTTATCATCCTGATAAATTAATCAGGATTTAGGATGTTATTTACCAGGATTTAGAATGTTCTTTACAAGGCTTTAGGATTTTAGTTATCAGAATTTACTATCTGTATCTACCAGGATTTAGGATTTTATCAGGCTTAGGATTGTATTTATCAGGATTTAGGATGTTATCCACCAGGATTTAGGATTTTATCAGGCTTAGGATTGTATTTATCAGGATTTAGGATGTTATCCACCAGGATTTAGGATTTTATCAGGCTTAGGATTGTATTTATCAGGATTTAGGATGTTATCCACCAGGATTTAGGATTTTATCAGGCTTAGGATTGTATTTATCAGGATTTAGGATGTTATCCACCAGGATTTAGGATTTTATCAGGCTTAGGATTGTATTTATCAGGATTTAGGATTTTATCTACCAGGATTTAGGATTCCCACAGGCGAATAGGCAGAAGGTCAAGGAGGCGGAGACAAAAGAGGACTAACGCGTTGCTATGGTTACCACTAAACACATTGCTATGGTTACCATTAGAGACGTCCTGGGCGGGAGAGGGGGAGGCGGGAACTAGCTTCTTGGTGGTCACAGAACACCTGGAAAACAAATTAAATTAAAATTAAAGCTACATAACTTAGGTATTTATCTAAAATAAAAAGTATCAAATCAAATCATGGTATCTTTGTGGTAGAGCAGAGAGCTTTCTCACAACTTTGTGGGTATCACAGAATTACAAGTCTTTCATTTACTCAATCATCATATTTATCATCACTTGTTTCGTCTCTTTCGACCTTGTAATGCCGCCACTGGTCGCTACTCGATTAAAGTAAGCTACTCAATTGTCCCCTCACGAGCCTGAGTGCACCCCGAACTTTCAAGCCACAAAAGCCGAAAAAAAGAACCTTGGCCCCGCGCCGGGAATCGAACCCGGAACCTCCTGCGTGCAGAGCCTAGTGTGTTGATACCCACTCGGCACGGAGAAGTTTGCCCTCTAAAATAAAAAAAGTATTTTGTATATCTACCTATTAAAAAAAAGGAAAATTTTCGAGCTCACTCCGCTTGTTCAGTTTCTCAGTTAGGCACTGCACAACCACTTACTCGTTGTTACTGGAGGTTCGCTTCCGTTTACTATGTGACAGGGGGAAGTAGGAGAATTGTTCAAGCTAGAGTAGTCCTGCGAACGTTATGCAGCGGTATATTGAGGCTTCTGAGATTTGGTCTGCCAAAAACAACTAAGCACATATTTTATTGAATAGAAAGAACTATACTTGGTTATTAGGAAAGTTAAAAAAAAAAAAAAAATCTTGGGCCCGTCCCTCCCGGGAATTTTTTGGCCCGTAGTTGTATTCGATCGTGGTTAAACAAAATCAGTACCCATGTACCCTAATTTGTTTCAATATTCAGTTTACTTATTATTATTGATTTCTACTTTCCACATTTCTCATCTTTCATGTAATGATTATAAAATCCAAGACTAGAGCCCGTTCTCCCTTTATTCCTAAAACTACCAATATAATGTTCGCAAGTCCACCCATCCATTTAATGGCCATCGCTCAGGCGTAGCTTAACATAAGGTTGACGCTAAAACCGGTCCTTAAATGATCCGACTGAAGTGGTTATCCTAAACTTTCTCGCGCTGTCAATTCATAGGTCGCGTCGCACAAATTTCAAGATCAGAGCTCATTTGGTGTGGAAGAAAATGCTGAAAAAAAAATCCCCCACACAAACCAGTTTTTTTGGTAAGGACTCAACCTCGAGGACTCTTTGTTTCTTCTGAAGAGATCTTTGACAACTTGGACTTTTTCCTGTTTCCTGTGCAGAGCTACAAACGCCGACACATCGTTAATCCAGGATATATTGATCGGTCCTGGAAAACAAAAAAACAGGAATAATGAAAAAAAAAAAAAAAAAAAAAAACGTGTTTTTGACACTAAAAACTGACCATCGAAAATTTGACCCGATTACATAACTTTCCTTCCTATAGGATAAGGAATGTAAAAAAGAAACAAACAAACACTCACCATAACTACTAAACAAGTCCACTATAGTATTCGTCTTCCAGGAGTTCGGAAGTGGAGAGTACAAACACATGACCGCGATCAGGCGCGGGTTCGAGTTCCCGTCAAATTCTACATACGCGGTAGTCCTGCGAGCCGCATGAAGGAATAGTTTGTTGCGCACCCGAATCGAGAAATGGCCGCATTGCGCAGTGATGGGGGATCGTGAGACCTGACTTGGAACGCTCCGCCCAGGTAGTGCCGGAGAGAACAGGAATACGAGACCTGAGGATGGGGAGGAGGGAGAGACATGCTGTATTAGTAATCAATATTAGACTTCATCTTCTCTCTTTCTTCTTTTCTTCTTCTCTTCTTCTTCTTCTCCATTCTTTTTCTCCTTCTTCTTCTCCTTCTTCTTCTTCTCTCCTTTATTCTTCTTCTTTCTTCTTCTTCTTCTTCTTTTTCTCCTTCTCTTCTCCTTCTTTCTTCTTTTTCGTTCTTTCTTTTCTATGGAACCAAAAGCGAGAAAGTTTTAGATAACACGCTTCGTCCGATCATTTAAGACCGGTTTTAGCGTCACCTGCATGCTGAAGGCCCCTACGCGGGGAGCAAGGCCCAATAAATGGATGGGGTGACTTTAAACCTTATATTGGGAATAAAGGGAGAACGGGCTCTAGTCTTGATTTTAAATCATTACATGAATGTAAAATCAAAAAATCAAATCAAGAATAATAACAAACTGAATATTAAACAAATTAGGTAGGTACAGATTTTCTCTAACCACGATCGAATAAACTACGGGCTAAAAAATTCCCGGAGGGACGGACCCAGCTTGTTCCACGTCCACTAAGGCTGGGTGAGAGGGCGGGTAGCTTGTCGCCGAACGGAAGGTACTTAAAACTCTTGTCAATACACAATGGAGCAGTTGCAATTGGGAAAATATTATTAATAAAAGGTCGATTCCTACGTACAAAGTTGTGAAAAATCCCAATCTGAGGTCAAAACTCCGAAAAATTAACTTTAAAAGGTCGAAAATTCAATTTTTAATTGGCGTTCTAATGAAAAAGTTCGAAGAGTTGTGACGTCAGATTTCACAAACACATTAATGTGTTGCCTGCAAAGGAGCTTTGCTCGGGACATTTGATGTGACGTCATCGCCTACGGGAGCGTATGCCGTGACGGCAAACTTCACGATCTACCGGTATTTTTTAAATCGATTTATCTCGGTATCTAGAAGTCGTAGAAGAAAAAGAAAAATTCCGTTGGTCCTCATTTTTCCTGCTCTATGACTTCGAAACATCACCCAAGTAAGTGCAACTGATCTATTACACAGTTACGTTAGATCTCTTTAAATAAATAAATGATGTCTCTTAGGAAAGTTCCGTCTGGATAGTTTTATTTACCTGTAATATAAGCGTCGTAACCGGCTTCATGTGATTTCTCATTGGTTGTGGAGTAACCCCGATCTGCCAACTCGGGCTCTGAAATCAAAGAAATGGGGATAGTTTTAGCACGAAGATTATTCCAGTAAGTACTTAGGGAACCTAGTTTGTTCATGTCATTGGTAGCGCTCCGCCCCGCCATGTAAAGAAAGTTTGATTTACTACTATGGTTCGCAAACAAATTTTAATTAAATTTGGCAAACATGTTGTTGAACAAATAAAAGGACATTTGTATATCAAATTTCGGGCTTCATCGCACCTTTGGAGGGCCCCTGTAGGCCAATTTCTTAGTTCGGCTCCTCACTCAACTTCTCGAGTGTTTATAACATTTCTAGCAACTTCTATGGACAAATGGCTACTAAGCTTGCACTCCAGAGGTCTTGAGTTCAATTCCCAGTCTAAGATTTTTAACTCACCACAAGTTACAAGTGTGAACGGTTCTTTCTGTACAGTATCTAGCAGAGGTCCAAGGGCGCTGTTAGTGATTAGCTCCTTCAGGGGGGCCTGAGAACACATCAGCTTCGTATCGAATATCCTGCAAATGAAACGAGGTTGATGTAAAATTTTACTGGACTGTGAACAAGAAAAGCAGGAGGGCGAGGGTTTGATCCCAACAGAGGCATGTAATTTTGTCCCCATTTATCTAGTTGAGAATTCGACCTCATAACAATATAACTCTAAGGGTTAGGTGGTAGAGAACGCCCTCAAGAGAACTGGTGGAAAAGTATTGCATAGGATTAGGCTGTAAGAGCTTGTTATGACAAAAAGTCACAACTCAAAAAATGACACCAAAAAAAAGCAAAGAAAAAAGTAAAAAGTTCTCGTACTGAGGAAAATAATAAAAAAAAAAAAAAAAAAAAAAAAAAAAAAAAAAGCGACAACTTGAAAAAGTAAAAAGTTCACTTACTGAGGAAAATACAATGGAGAGCTGACTTGAAAGACACATAATCTTCAGGCAGTTCAAAACAAAACCGGTTCACTATATGGCATATGTTTAGGACTAGAAGCATATTGTGACAAAAAGTCACAACTCAAAAAATAACAGTAAAAAAGCTACAACTCAAAATAAGGAAAGTACAAAGTTCACTTACTGAGGAAAAATACAATGTAGGGCTGACTTGAAAGACACATAATCTTCAGGCAGTTCAAAGCAGAACCGGTTCACTATATGACACAGATCT
>NW_007382755.1:0-7727 GCF_000475195.1 Diaphorina citri | reverse complement strand
CGGTACGGTTAATTTTTTCTAATCTCTATGATTAAATTATCGGGGAGTCATTATCTTTTACATGAGAATCCTTAATTATTCTCAAGATGATGGGAGGGGGGATGAAGATAGGAGGGCTCACCAGTTCACCACGTATCTTGTTCGATCTCTAATTGGCCACTTGGTATCACATACTTATAGGTTTTGGCAAATTGGCGAATTTACTATTAACGGTGGGAATGGTGGATTATTAACGAATTAACGCATAAAAATTGCACGCAGATCAAGAAGAAATTCAATGAAAATAATAGGATCCATAATTATGATGGTTTCTCAATCCTCATGCATCATCATCTTTGTGAGATTTTCTATCGCAAGGCCTCTATACATGCTGACTTCTTTTGGCAGTCCAGTGTCTCCAGTCCGAAATCCAAACGGATTCGAGTCCATGGTGTCTCCACAAGTCCATTCCGTGGACTCGTGTATTTGGACTATGGGGCCTTTGGACTTTGTGAATCCATTCGGACTTTGGGATGCCTTTGGACTTGCAGAATTTGAGGATGCATTTGGACTTTGAGAATCCATTTGGACTTTGGGAATCCATTTGGACTTTGGAATGCCTCTGCACTTTGGGAATCCATATTTGGATATTGAGGATGCATTTGGACTTTGAGAATCCATTTGGACTTTGGGAATCCATTTGGACTTTGGGAACCCATTTGGACTTTGAGGATGCCTTTGGATTTTGGGAATACATTTGGACTTTGGGAATCCATTTGGACTTTGGAATGCCTCTGCACTTTGGGAATCCATATTTGGATATTGAGGATGCATTTGGACTTTGAGAATCCATTTGGACTTTGGGAATCCATTTGGACTTTGGGATGCCTTTGGACTTTAAGAATCCATTTGGACTTTGGGAATCTAATTTGAATATTGTGGATGCCTTTGGACTTTAAGAATCCATTTGGACTTCAAGAATCCATTTGGACTTTAAGAATCCATTTGGACTTTGGGAATCCATTTAGACTTTCGGATTCGTCGTGTATAGGCACCTTCCTCATCTTCTACTCTTCCCATTTTCCACTAATACCTGCTCGTAAGTGTATAGCTCGTAGTAAAAATCTTTCATATTATTTTTCAAATTGATAGTGTCGGCATCTATGTTTCATAGGATTACATCTATCAAGTATCTCTACTAACCGTCATTACTAATATTACAGCAATACAATTTCACGCACGACAGCGGATATTCAAATTGGAAAAATCTCCTGGCTTGGGTTGGGGGGATATTATATTGGAAGAAAATTACATCTAGGTTTTCTTGCTAGGTAAGAAAATAATTTATGATAATCACATGGGTTTGATATGATGGAAATCTAAGAGTGTAAGTATAGTTGTGGAAAATGGGAGAAAAAACACATTAGAAAAGTGTTGGAAATTATGACGAGTCCTTTTCGGTCCTTCCGTGACCAAAGAAACGCTATCTATCTACTAAATTCGATTTGATTGAAGATTATTTATTGAAGGGGTGAAAAAACGATATATTTTTTTATCGGTACCCATTATAATAATAGGTTGTATGTCGGGTACCTACTTAAAAGCAATGCAAATTTTCTTTGTAATGACCCATCTCCAGCCTCATTTTCTCACATTTTCTGAGGTACTTCCTACTACTATACCTATCATAAGAAGGCATTTTCAAATTACCCAAAAAGATTGGAATTTTCAAATAAACTCTCGCCGGTTTTCCCGCTCCAAAGTTTTCCTTTTTCTCCAAAATGGTTCATAATATTAAACAGCGGGAATTATTAAGATTTTCCTTCCACTTTCTTCGTCCGGAAAAATAACAATAAAAAATTATTGGAAATTGTTGCGAGGTTTCTTTTTTTGGGCTCTCGCCTCGTTTTCATTTTTTTCGGTCTGGGAGAGTCTTTTTCCTTCCTGCTTGGATTTGAAAGTAGTTACAGGTTCCTATCATATTTTTACAGCGTACTTAACTTAGTACCTACCTAGATAATTATGTACTCACAAATTTCAGAAGTGGATTCCTGTTGGGTACCTCTTAAATTGAAAATTATAGAGTCTGATTTTGAGACATTTGAGAGTTTGAGACCCGTTTCACAAAATTCACCGAATCATAAAAGAGTTTTTTCAGAATTTCCAGTTTTTATAAAATTCCTATCAAAACAATCTATTGACTGCTAGGATGTTAAAAAACTCTCTCCAACCTCCATTCATTTCTATTCTGGGATGACTGAATTGTCCTTTACTCACCTCTACAATAATTTACATAGAGGGTAAAATAGAGGTCATGAGAAGATAAACAAAATCATTCCTTTAAAAGAAACCAATATGTCCTGTGGTAAATGTGTCTTTGTTATGCTAGCCACTTTGAATTTTGATTAATGAACTGACCAAAGGAGGGTCACTACCTCATTCATATTCCTACATGGACTGGATCCCTATTGAAAATTCAATTTATGATATTTATAGATGTGGGAAAAAGGAGTAAAGGATCGCCTAACCTATTCCTTAACTAATTTGTTTAATGAACAATTAAAAGAGATCTTACACCATGATGCCTATACAGAAGTGATTTTTTGATTTTTTGATTTTTTTTTTTTTTTTATAAGGAGTAGGTACAAATTGTATGTGTACAACGCCATAATGCACTAAAAGTCTGAATCATTGATCTTGAAAGTCCTGATTAAATCAGAAATTTTCTTCATATTGACACGTGATCAAGCTTTACATACGGTTAAGTTAAGTGTTTTTGTTTCCATGTCACTTAATTCTATGAAAAGAGCCCTGTTTATTGCTCCTAACTTTTTGTATGCTACCTAACTTTGTAAATGTGTATCAATGTACGAATTTAGATAATTTGTAAAATCAGAAATGACTCTTCTCACCCTCTTTGAAGGCCTTTTGCCCTCGTAATACAATTCATGGGATTTTTCCATGATCCTTAACCCTTCCGGGTTGAAAAACGGTAAAGTTACATTGTATCTTGATTCTTGAAGTAACCATCGCAAACCACTGACTCTCTTTTGTTCTCGAGGTGTGAATGGGCTAAAGGGTGTGTGCCTCAAAAGTATCTAGATATTTCAAATTGATATTATGATATTTTTTAAGAGGGGTGAAAATTTTTAAAATTAAAAAAAGAGTCCAGCCTTTGTGTGTTTTGTGGAATTACCACTTGGATGGGTCAGTTGTGTTCGGGTTTCTGGATATTGCTTACACGTCGCATAGTTTCCCAACACAGGATAAGCCTTGAACTCCAGATATCTCAGGCATAGATAGACACGTAGGTACATAAATGGCATTTCCTTTTATTTTTCCAATGAGTTTTTCCTCATAGGTATTGAATAGGAAAGTATTGTTTTCATGAATTTAGTTCCGAAAAAGTGAGTGTTTTGATTTGTATTCGTAGCATTCACATTTCACACACATACACACACATTTCACAGCACTGAGATTATTATGATAAAAACAAAATGATAAATCTACAAGTTTTTTTCACTAAAAATTCCAAAATATTGTTTTCTAACAACGCTCCCAATCGAAAATTTTATCCCATCTTTTTATATTCTGGTCTATCAACTTGTCGAAATGTACTGTAATGGAATGCTAATTGCAATATTTTTTACTATTGTTTTAGGGAAACCCAAAACCCCACTAAAAGAACACATCTTTTAGTGTCTAGAATTACTGATAAGATAATGCAATATACTCGAGTAAACCAACACGTACGTAATGTACATGTACACCAATGTACATGTACGCCAAGTCGCCAATGTACATGTACGCCAATGTACATGTTTCCTGGCACGCAGACTGGCTGATAGGTGCACTCAGGTCACACCTAACTGGAGACCATTACCTATTGACGAATTGATACCTATACATACCTAGTTGAAGACTGAACTGTTCTGAAATTACTGCCTGGTATACCAATTAAAATGGACCAACATACGTGGCAATCAAGAGGCTGGCGCAAGACAGAGCAAAGTGGAGAACATGTTTCCTGGCACGCAGACTGGCTGATAGGTGCACTCAGGTCACACCTAACTGGAGACCATTACCTATTGACGAATTGATACCTACATACCTAGTTGAAAACTGAACTGTTCTGAAATTACTGCCTGGTATACCAATTAAAATGGACCAACATACGTGGTAATCAAGAGGCTGGCGCAAGACAGAGCAAAGTGGAGAGATGAGATCATTGAAGAAATAGAGAGCTACCTACTCCCAGAGAAGACGCAACCTATGAATGTGAATGAATACCAATTGATCAAGAGAGTGAAATTCTTGTAATAGAACCTATTACAAGACCTTCCTTGTACCTCATCAAATATGGAATGTCAAACATTTTCACGTTAATTAACACTTAGCTCCAGCTGAGTGACTGGAGTGACTCCCAAGTTGAGTGGCACATCTTGAATATGCATGGCTTCATGGTGTTGCTATTGGTAAATATTGATTGCTTTCCTCAGTCTCCCAAGTTGAGTGGCACATCTTGAATATGCATGGCTTCATGGTGTTGCTATTGGTAAATATTGATTGCTTTCCTCAGTTTCATCTCATTATGAGGTGATATTGCTTATATTGATCATTTTGATGTTGATGTCCCTATTGAAAATTCAATTTATGATATTTATAGACGTGGGAAAAAGGAATAAAGGATCGCCCAACCTATTCCTTAACTAATTTGTTTAATGAACAATGAAAAGAGATCTTACACCATGATACCTATACAGAAGTGATTTTTTTTTTTTACAAGGAGTAGGTACAAATTGTATGTGTACAACGCCATAATGCACTAAAAGTCAGAGTCACCGATCTTGAAAGTCCTGATTAAATCAGAAATTTTCTTCATATTGACACGTGATCAAGCTTCACATACGGTTAAGTTAGGCGTTTTTGTTTCCATGTCACTTAATTCTATGAAAAGAGCTCTGTTTATTGCTCCTAACTTTTTGTATGCTACCTAACTTTGTAAATGTGTATCAATGATAATTTGTAAAATCAGAAATGACTCTTCTCACCCTCTTTGAAGGCCTTCAGCCCTCGTAATACAATTCATGGGATTTTTCCATGATCCTTAACCCTTCCGGGTTGAAAAACGGTAAAATCACATTGTATCTTGATTCTTGAAGTAACCATCACAAACCACCGACTCTCTTTTGTTCTTGAGGTGTGAACAAGACTGAACTGTTCTGAAATTACTGCCTGGTATACCAATTAAAATGGACCAACATACGTGGCAATCAAGAGGCTGGCGCAAGACAGACCAAAGTGGAGAGAGATCATTGAAGAAATATAGAGCTACCTACTCCCAGAGAAGACGCAACCTATGAATGTGAATGAATACCAATTGATCAAGAGAGTGAAATTCTTGTAATAGAACCTATTACAAGACCTTCCTTGTACCTCATCAAATATGGAATGTCAAACATTTTCACGTTAATTAACACTTAGCTCCAGCTGAGTGACTGGAGTGTGGAGTGACTCCCAAGTTGAGTGGCACATCTTGAATATGCATGGCTTCATGGTGTTGCTATTGGTGAATATTGATTGCTTTCCTCAGTTTCATCTCATTATGAGGTGATATTGCTTATATTGATCATTTTGATGTTGATTATTTGATATCAATGATTTGGTAGTGTGAGTAGATTCAATCTTCACTCGAGTAGCATAGAAAAGTTACCCGAAACAGTGCCTGGTACTCGTCTTCGTTTTTGGAGAGAGATATTTCGCCAATTCTTTGCAAGAAATATTATTCATTCTTGATTCCGTTGCATCTTCCTGCTGACTCTCTTTCTTTCCTCAGTTTCATCTCGTTATGAGGTGATATTGTTTATATTGATCATTTTGATGTTGATAATTTGATATCAATGATTTGGTAGTGTTAGTAGATTCAATCTTCGCTCGAGTAGCATACAAAAGTTGCCCGAAACAGTGCCTGGTACTCGTCTTCGTCTTTGTTCTTCCTGCTGACTCTCTTTGTTTCCTCAGTTTCATCTCGTTATGAGGTGATATTGTTTATATTGATCATTTTGATGTTGATAATTTGATATCAATGATTTGGTAGTGTGAGTAGATTCAATCTTCGCTCGAGTAGCATACAAAAGTTACCCGAAACAGTGCCTGGTACACACTCGTCTTCGTCTTTGTTCTTCCTGCTGACTCTTTCCTTTGCTTTATGCACACTTCAATAATGGCCTTTAAAAGCTCCAAGCTCTTCAATAACCACTTGGAAAATATAAATTGGGAAAACTGGAGAGAGATTAATGGATATTGTTAGGAGGAGAATATGACACTTTGAGAAATCGAGTCTACAAGGGGTTGATTTCTTTCTATTGGAAGCTTTCGACAAACTTTAAAGTCCTTTTTCAAAACTTTTTTGAAGTACTGTCTCAAACCGTACAAACAAAATCAGTACGAGGAACATTTTCTGGAACTCTGTTAATCGTTTTGTGCTCCATCCAGTAAATTGGACACTTTGTTTTTCAGGAACCATCTTCGCAAATCCAGTGCAATCTTTTACTCTCGCCAATCTTCTCCATATAAAACGGCACCTACGGACACAAACACAGGACGATCCGTAGGTATATCATCCAACATTTTCCTTACAACGAGACACCTATGAAATGTACAGAATTCAGGAAACAGGAATATACAAAATACAATGCACTAATAATGCAGAATGCAATTGAAAATGCTGCACGCACCATATTTATTATTACTCGTACCTTCAGGATCTTCCCATTTACAAAGACACAAAGGGATCGTTTCTCGCTTACAAGATACAAAGAAGGGGACGGTTTTGGTTTTGTCAATCTGATAAAAATGTTATCTAACAAAAACAGAGACTAGTGCATTTCCCACCCCCACTCTTATCGTCTCCCCCACCTTTACCACTTCCCCTCTATCCTTCCCCTCCCCCTCCACTTCACAGCTCTCTCTATCTCTCCTGTGTTGTTGTTCTTCTCTTTACATCTCACCCTTCGCTAATTTAAGTTTTTCCAAGCGAGTGCTACCTCATTTTCATAATGGTAGAAAATATCCCGATATAGTGGATGTGTCACTTTCACTTATCCTCGCCACGTTATAGTTTTGAGGAATATTGAACTTATAATGTGTCTTAGGTTGCGCAAGTTAAGGAAAGAGGAATGCAATAACACATTCAGTGACCAGGGTGCCAGAAATGAGGCTAAATTTGATAGATGAAGGATCCTAAAAGAAGTGAAATGGAAGAGTTAGAGGAAGCTTATGACGGTGACCCTTCAAATTCCATACCTCGGCTGGGATTGAACCCACGCCCTCCTGTTTACCAGGCGAGCGCCTTGACCACTACACCACCGAGGCAGGTGAAATGGAAGAGTTAGAACATAAAAGAAGTGAAATGGAAGAGTTAGAGGAAGCTTATGACGGTGACCCTTTAAAATGGAAATAACCAATAGGCATGTGTTGAAAACAAGTGAAACAGAACATAATTTTTTGGACAATCACCGAAAAAATATGATATGTGAAACTTTTGGGACAAAATCATCTTGAAAAATTGCAAAAATCTGGTACACACGATAGACGTATATTAGACATTGTACATACCATAAACCCACAATGTTGGAAGGATTGAGGGTTTAGAAGTTTAGAACTAAAAAAAAAAAATTATACATACATTTTCTTAGTATCCCTATGAGACCACCAATTTCAATAATGAACAATGCTGAAAAATCTGG
>NW_007382754.1:0-7733 GCF_000475195.1 Diaphorina citri | reverse complement strand
TGCTTTTACTCTGTGGAAATAGAAATGAGATGTAGTTACATTAGAGGATTTGGTACCCATAAACACAGAGCTATTGCCTGAACTCGCGGAACCTCCTGTGTTAGAGTCCTTGTCTTTGCTTTTACTCTGTGGAAATAGAAATGAGATGTAGTTACATTAGAGGATTTGGTGCCCATAAACACAGAGCTATTGCCGGAACTCGCGGAACCTCCTGTGTTAGAGTCCTTGTCTTTGCTTTTACTCTGTGGAAATAGAAATGAGATGTAGTTACATTAGAGGATTTGGTACCCATAAACACATCAATAATTTTATTTGAAGAAACCATTTGCTGACAGATACAATACAGTTATAGCTCCCTCTATCAAACCTCTTGGAAAAAAATGCAACTATAAATGTCCATATCTTACCTGTACAAGACCAGGCACGGACTTGCTCACTCCAGCACTCCCAGTAGCACTCTGCACTGCGTCTCCCTTCTCACGGACCGCGCCTGTACCCTTGCCCAGAGCATTCTCCAGCACCGCCAAATCTCCACCAATGGCCTCCAGAGACTTGATAGCCGGCTCAAACGCAAAGTCCACATCCAGGGCATCGAACCCGGGATAGCTATCAAACTCATCGTATGACTGAGAGTTGAGGGAATTCTTCATCTCGATCTCCGGGAAATACTCGGCAATGTCGAAATCTGCACAGAACGTTATTACTAGTTAGGTTTACATAGTATAATAATGGAATGGGTAAAAAAAAAGGCAGAGCGGAGGACTAAGTCCAAAAATAGACTTTCTGAGTTATCTATATCGTTGGAAAGAGTGCGAAAATATCTACTTAAAAAAAAAAGAGGTTCGTTTGTCAGCAAAACTTTGTAAAATAATCTTACCTTATGTGGGCCATGCACATTCTTATTGAAGCTAAAGTTCAGAGCCTTAATATGGACCAGAAGCTGACGGTTCTTTGTCTTGAGTAGTTTGGGTGAAGAGAAAGCTATCGTACAGCTCTGATCAGACAGATCCAGACAGTTGGAAATGTTGACTGGACCACACAGTATTTCCGAGTTGGAATAGAAGTCAGAAGTTACAGGGTTGGCTAGAAACAAGGAACAGGAATATATTAGTATTCAGCAGTGGTGACTCTCTCACTTGTCCCCCAAAAAGATCCAGATTTGAATTCCAGCTAGGGGACGTTAAACAGAGAGTAGACTAGTGTCTAGCTGTGGGACTAAAAGCAGGGAGTAGCACAACTAACCAGCCTAGATAGCTGGCAGTTTTCAAAGGGTTCTCTCTGCTTTTAAAGAACAAGTACAAGTCCTCAAGATAGTTGACTGCGGTTCAGGACGAGCCAATTAAACATGGTTAGATACCATCACCCTGGTGTATGGCAGAATCTATTTTATCACTATTAATTTATTTATTTAATTTTGACATCCTTTGTAAATTCTATTTTACTCAAGTTGTTTAGAAATGGATACTTACGAGTTGGTTATATCCCGTAAGTATCCATTTTTAAAAACAACCGAAGTAAAATAGCATCTATTTTTTTGATATCTAGGGATAGTTCGTTATCTTCTCACCTTTAGCGCCCTCCTCGCTAGGCAATGAGAAGCTCACCCCGGCATCTACCGGCGTGCTGGTGTAACTACCACTATGGGATGCTTGGAAGGGAGCCCGTGACGTCATCGGCCTCAGGAGGGTAACCTGTAGAGGCGGTACTTGAGGGCAGGGGGTGTGTAGTGTGAGTTTGACGTCTACCTGACCCACACAGGTGTTCTTGGGGAGACTTAATTCAAACATGTGTTCATCCCAGGTCGTGCTGAAACAAGAGGAGGGCGTGGTTAGGCCTGTGCTCGCCATGCAGAAGGTCCCGTGTTCGAATTCCGGAGTTGACGAAAAAAAAGGAATGTTATTTCGATGGCAAATATTCTAACGGGTCACTTTCTGGTGTTCTCGTGTTGACCCAGCACCTGAATGGGAAGTATTGTGTCTCTTCTCGCCCATCTGATGAGAGGCATGCTACCGGATGGGCATCCTACCCTACGACACAGACCACAGGAGTCTAATGTAGCAATTGAATCATTGCTACGAAATAAAACCGTCGTTTTTTTTGTCAATGATTCCCGGCCGAGGCGGACTTTATCCTAAACGGATAAGGTTCGTTCTCGGAACGTCTAGCTTTCTCCTATTTTGTCTTTCTTCTCTCTGCACGCGAGGGGGAGGGCGCCCCACTACTGCGATGGGGGGGGGGGGGGGGGGGGGATCGACTCAACTGGGAATCAAACCCAGGAACTCCGGTGTGCAAGTCTGGTTACTCACCCTTGAGTATCTTAGCTGTTTTCTTCTTGTCCAACTCTTCCAGATAGGACGATACAATCTCTCCGAACTCGAGCATTCGCTGCGATAGGTCACAATTCAGTTTACTCTCCAGGACCAGACGTAACTTCTTCAAACTCATCGAGCATAGGTCTGACTTCTCCAGGAGAGACCACAGTTCCTTCTTCAGCTCACTGTGTGGCACATCTGTAGAATAGAAAGCAGTGTCCAAATTTGACGTTGTTACGAATGTCGGAATTTTCGACCATTAGGCCATTTCCCCCCCGAAATTTTTCGGCGAAAAAGTGTAAAAATTTAATTTAATATTTTAAGTTTCCATTTATTAATAATACAGCATATCAACAGAACATAGGAGAGACCACAGTTCCTTCTTCAGCTCACTGTGTGGCACATCTGTAGAATAGAAAGCAGTGTCCAAATTTGACGTTGTTACGAATGTTGGAATTTTCGACCATTAGGCCATTTCCCCCCCCCCCGAAATTTTTCGGCGAAAAAGTGTAAAAATTTAATTTAGTATTTTAAGTTTCAAGTTTCCATCTATTAATAATACAGCATATCAACAGAACATAAAAAATAATAATAATAACGACCTCAGATTTGGATTTTTCCCAACTTTTTACATAGGAATCGACCATTTATTTATAATTTTTACCCACTTGCAACTCCTCCATTGTGAGTTTCATCCGATTTTTTTTCCAAATGTCCTGTAGACAATGTAATTTAAATAAGAGTGTTCCACTTCCCACTACATACGACACGATTTTTATCCGAACGACAAGTTGGAATGGGCGGCCTTTACTGGCAAAAAAAAGGCTCCCCCATAGAATCTATTGGGTTCAGGATCTATGAGCCAATTCCCTTTACTTTATGTGTGTTGGACATTTTTGCAAATTTCTTCAGAATCCAACAAACCGTTTGAGAGTTATAATAAATAATAACAAATTACATTGAGGATAAAATTCCATACCTCGGCTGGGATTGAACCCACGCCCTCCTGTTTACCAGGCGAGCGCTTTGACCACTACACTACACCACCGAGGCAGGTATAAAATCATATAAATGGTATACCCATCCGTAAAAGCAATGCTTGTGCATCAGACGGGGAAAAATCAGTTTAAAAAGGTTTTTTTTTTTTTTTTAAAAAAAAAAGCTTAAAAGAGGTTGTCCATACCTCGGCTGGGATTGAACCCACGCCCTCCTGTTTACCAGGCGAGCGCCTTGACCACTACACCACCGAGGCAGGTATAAAATCATATAAATGGTATACCCATCCGTAAAAGCAATGCTTGTGCCACGGACGGGGAAAAATCAGTAGAAAAAAGGTTAAAAAAAAGCTTAAAAGAGGTTTGATAGAGGGAACTGTAACAGCTAAGGTCTTATCGTTCCGAAATCGAAGAGAAAAGGAAGACAGGATAGGAGGGGCAGTCCCATTATAACTCACCATTAGTGGTGTTGGAGGTGGAAGGTTGAGGACCTATGTAGTCCACTGCAGTAGGAGAGGAAGAAGTTACCAGGAAATCATCATCCATGAGTTCATTGACCAGAGGATGATGATAGATGGCTTTGTCTTCCCACTGGAAAATAGACAACGTTAGTGTGTAACTTGAAATAAAAGATAAAAAAAAAACTCATACTTTGTGGACCTGGACCACACTTTAAGGTTTCATGTGACGGGGTTTTACCCTTCATTCGTTAACAAGCTACCCACCCCCTCACATAGAATAGAATATACCTTGTTTATCCTGCTGGGATAGGACTGAAAAGTCCCCTTTCCCCCGCAGTCTAACCAAGGTCTTATATATTTGATACATTATGGGGGGTACATTTTACAAAATAAACACCCTGATTAATTTAAAAAAAGAGAGTTTTTCCCCGCCGTTTTTATTTCGCAGCAATGAAACAACTTACTGCTACATTAGACGCAGGTGGTCTGTGTCGTAGCATGCCCATCCCGTAGTATGCCTCTCATCAGATGAGCGAGAAGAGACACAATACTTCCCATTCCCATTTAGGTGCTGGGTCAACACGAGAACACCAGAAAGTAACCCGTTGAAAACATTTGCAATCGAAAAACGAGTACAATTTTTTGTCGATGGAGGGATTCAAACCCGGGACCTTCTGCATGGCAAGTGGCAAGCAAGCGCGTTACCACTGGACCATTTTCCAATTAATATCTCAAACAAGTCTTCTTCGCCAGCACCGATAGCTCGGTCGTTACAGCATGGCCGCGGGTTCGATTCCCGCCCAGGGCGGATTTTTCCCTGATGGCGAAACATTTGTTCCTGGATCGGCTGGCTTTCCTCTTTCCTGTCTTTCTTCGCTCTTCGGTGGCAGGTGATTTGTTGGGTCTATAGGGGAAGTCCAGGACCAGTAGACATAGGTGAGGGGAGGGGGGAGGAGGGGAGGATGTCAGTTCTGTGTCCATAGCCAGGGGATTACCTCCACTCTCCAGTCGCTGCAAACAGAACAAAGAATTAGACATAGGTAAGGACAGGATATCAGTTCTGTGTCCATGGCCAGGGGATTACCTCCACTCCCCAGTCGCTGCAAACAGAACAACGAAATTAGTTTGTTTCAACTCAACCTTACAGGGAAGCATCATTCCCTGAACACAAAAAGTCCAAAGTGGATAAGGTGTAAGGCAACCCTAACCTTGAGGGAAAATGCTGTTGGAACACGAACCTTACATGGCTATGATTAACAGGATTAAAATTCCAACATTTGTGAGGAGCATATAAGCCAGCCTCGATGGCATAGTAGTCAAGACACTCGCCTGGTAAACAGGAGGGCGTGGGTTCAATTCCAGCCGGGGCATGGAATTTTATCCTAATTTATTTGAGCATTTGATCACATAATAATTAATGGAGCTCTGAGGGTTAGGTGGTAGAGAACGCCTCTGGCGTTAATCTCGTCCAGTGGTTACCTTCCACTCAAGATATTATTATTAACACAATTGAAATTCCGACATTTGTGACAAGCATTTATGCTTAACACAATTAAAATAGACCAGTTGCGTTACTTCGGTGAGGTTTCCAAGTCAAAGAGCAGAAAAAATGAGGAACTAGGGAATTTTTCTTTTCCTTCTACGATTTCTAGATCCCGAGGTAAATCGATTAAAAAAAAAAAGGGTAAATCTTACATCTTGACGTCACAGCTTACGCTCCTGTACGCGATCCCAAGCAAGCCCCCTTGCAGGCAAGACCAGTGTAATGCGTTTGTCCGCATACATTTCTGTGCATCCACTTATAACTTATACAGGTATCTCAAATGTTATAAACTGTCCTGCTAAGAGAACAAAAGGAGGGAAATGGATTTTGGGATTTTAATTTCAAACTTTATTAAAATTCGAAATGGTTTTATTGATTTTGTTGGAACGAGGAAAAAACATTTTAACACATTAATGACATTATTGGTTAGTAAAATTTGGGACAAATCATCCCATTGGAACACCTTTTCCTTGAGCAAGTTCCACAGTGGAATGAACAAATAGAATCAATCCTTCCCTGTAAAATTAGTAGGTATCAGCTTAACCTGACTTTTAGGACTGTTTGCCCCTACATCTAACCGTCAGAAAGGCTTATATCGAGAAGCAAACCTATTTGAATCACCCATGTAAGATAGACAACAGATGAAACAATACCTTTTGAGATTTGGCACTCTTTTTTGGTTCTGATTGAGCAGCTTCAATCTTGGTCTCTAGCTCAGTGAGTACTTCGTTCCAAAGTCCAGGAGAAAACTCACAGCCAGTAGTTTCAATTGTTTTCAATGTCTGCTGTAGAAGTATAGCCTGCAAATGAACACAATCATAGATAATATTACTTCATTTTATTCAGAGCAAAAGTTCAAACACATTACATACAAAGATTTGTCTCTTTACAACTCAGACAGAAAAGTAAAGGAACAGCTTTAAAAGGAATTTTAATTGTATTTAGCATTGTTAAATGCTTGTTACAAATATTATTAACCAGTTTATACACCTAGATAAATCTTGACTTAACTTGGGCTAGAACCACCAACCTCCAGAACTAACTGGTCAACAGTAAAAAAAAAGAAAAAAAAATCATTAGTTTCATACCTCAGACACAAGCATTTCCAATTTGACTGGATTGTTTTTGCTTTTCAAGCATGTCTGTAACATTGTGTCCAAGAGAAGTACACCATTGTAGTCACTCCGCACTCCCACAGACTTTGTATCTGTCAATAACACTTTGTCATAACTCGGTAAATATGCACCTTTAATAGGTTGGCCCTCTTCTGTAAAGAGAGAAAAAATTAATCCAGTGCTGAAAAAAATAAAAATCACAGGTGTAATTTTGAAAAATGTTCACCTCCAAGCAAAAAGTCTTCATATAATTCTTATCTTTTTGGTTTAAATACCAAAGTTTTTATTAGAGGCCAAATTAATTCTTCAGGCACAGATGACTTAGTCTAGACATAGTCAACCCCATACTTGACATTTTTAGGCAAATGAGCTGAGGCATGTAAGTAACATACATAAGTAAATCATAATTTTAAAGTGTCTTTATTATTTGGTGCCATATTGAGCTATTAAATAAATTGAGTAATGTGATAAGGAACATCAGATAAGAGATATGCATTTTTGTGGATGACATTGGAAAAATCAAATGTAGGTGTTTGATATCATGATGTTTCCACACATGGCTGTGATGCTTAGTGTGTAATTAAATAAATAAATAATTTCTTTTTTTTATCTTTGGTAGAAACAGAAAACTACCAAAACCTAAATAAGATCACCCTATGGAAAGAAAACAACTCATTATACCTACCATTGTTTACAATTGTTACAACCCTAAAGATACATAGGTACCTTTGGTTATTTGAAATTTTCTGTGTAAAAAAAAATCCGAGTAACCAATGTTATCTTTAGGCTAAAATTGAAACACCATATTTACTGATCTCCGATGTCATAAAATATATTGTGCACAAAATACAGAGTATTATTATCCCAGAATAAATTGGAAAGTGCTGGCATATGTAGGTGTATTAAGGTATTCGAGCTTTGGTACGATAATGAATTTTATACGATAATGCAAGTACGGTAATTTGCTGTAAAAGTACGGTACTATGCAAAAATGTACGACTATATAAAAGTGACATAAGGTAAAGTACGGTAATTTCAGCAAAATTGTACGGTAATCTCAGCTGACCAATCTGGCAACACTGCCAGGAGAAGTAAAATGTACGATATTTCTAGCAGTTTTCAAATTTTCTAGCAGTGTACGGTAATTCGGGAGGATCAATCTGGCAACACTCACAACACTGACGTGACCAACTACCAACAACAGAGAACACTAGAAATTAGAAATAGAATAAAATAGCCGATTTCACCAAACTTCAATCAAGCCTTAATTGAATCATTAAGCACTGATGGGGAATTAAAGTTGAAAA
>NW_007382753.1:11677-13285 GCF_000475195.1 Diaphorina citri | reverse complement strand
AAAAATTATTAATAAATGGTCGATTCCTATGTAAAAAGTTGTGAAAAATCCAAATCTGAGGTCAACTCTCCGAAAAAAATAACTGTAAAAGGTCGAAAATTCAATTTTTATTTTCCGTCAGAGTCCTGAACTCTGACGTCAGACTTCAGATTGCGCAGAAACGTATTGCGCACAAACATGAATTGCGCAGAAATGCATGCGCACAAACAGATTGATGTGTTGCCTGCAAGGGAGCTTTGCTTGGGACATTTGATGTGACGTCATCGCCTACGGGAGCGTATGCCGTGACGTCAGAGTTCACGATTTACCGGTATTTTTTAAATCGATTTATCTCGGGATCTAGAAGTCGTAGAAGAAAAAGAAAAATTCCGTTGGTCCTCATTTTTCCTGCTCTATGACTTTGAAACATCACCCAAGTAAGCGCAACTGATCTATTCCCCCTTTTCCTTCATATATATTTATAACCTTTTTTTCCTCCTCACTTTTTTTCCTATATTCTGTGATGCCTTCTATCAGTTCTCTGATTACGCCTCTCTTTCTTTTTCCCTCCTACCTCGTTCTCTCTCTATCCCTACTTTTCGCTCTCCTCTCCCGTTTCTTTCTCCTCCTTCCTTTCTCATTCTCTTCCAATCGAATGATGGAAGGGGAAAGGATCATCATTCAGGATTGAATACAGCAGGATAGTCGTGATAATATTAATATGGTACGCAGCAATTTCTCTCTCGCCTTCAGCTAAAAACCTTTTTTCGGTAGTGGTATGAGGGTATCTGTATATTAGAGACGAGGAAAAAGGGGGAGACTGAGAAAATATGATAATGAAAGGAGAAAGAGGGGAAATTAGATGATGTTGGGAGCTGGGGGAGGGATGCTTATCCTCCAATACTCCATTTAATATTTGTTTTATAGTATGTGCATTGTGCACAATAGATATCTATAGGACTATTATATAGCCTATAGCCATAAGATGTCTTGAGAATAGCGCTATGCTATTGTCCTGAAGACATACGTAGTGCTAGTGAACTTAGGAAGTCCTGTTTGATGACTATATGTATAACTAACAGAACTGAACTTCCGTTTGTAGCATCAGTGTCATCAAACCAACACTCGATAGTCGAGAGTCGAGACTGCTAAACTTCCCTCCTTGTGAAATCCAATGGTTCTATTTCTTCAAATAACTCAAGGTAAAGTTACAACCATACCTTGTCATTTTACCATGGTATTTGCAAAATTATCCTTTTTTGCATTTCATACTTTCAACCCCCATAATACAGAGCTTTTTGCTTTTCTTCGCCACTTTGTCATCTGCCATTGCGTGTGTTTCATCATTTCGTGATGTGTCTTCCAACATGCTCATTGTTCAAGCTCATTTCTCGGTAATATATCCTCCGAGGGAGCCAAGGGAACACCCCCTCCGTTACCTTTCTTCTACCGCTGTTGCTGTAATTGCAATCTTAACAATTGCTCCCAAAAACGGAACGGAGGGAAGGGGCGGTAGATTTTCTTCATCCTCTCTCGGAATCTTTATTTCATTTCCTTCCATTCTCTCCTGCATGCTCCTTCTCGTGATAAAATGTAATTTTATATTTGTGTGTGTCTTCAGGGATTTTT
>NW_007382753.1:0-9619 GCF_000475195.1 Diaphorina citri | reverse complement strand
CGCACACTCCCACTGTCATTTCATTTTATTTATTCTTTCCATTTCATGGAAGAGGCGTCACTCTAGTGTCCGTCTGTCCGTTACACACGATAAGCAAGGAAAGTCATCAAAAACACCTTCTAACAGATCAAACAAATTTATCACCGAATTGTAGGCATATTTCTCAAGAAAGTTCTCTTATCTAATTATCACCAAACAAACAAAAAGGTAACAAAAACACCCTAAAATGAAAAACAATTCCCTATCACAACAACATTTGTTGACACGTTGTTGTTATTGTTGAGTTATCAGAACAGTTATCAGCGATATGGATTTATTTTTGTAGGACATCACCCGAGAGACAGTGTTATTTTGTTTACCAGGAAATCCGTACCAGGGAGAAAAAAGTTTTCACCCGAACTTTGATGTGATTAGAAAGAGGTTCCCTGATATCAGGTGAACCAACAGTGACCACAAAAAGAGTAATCAATTTGAGATTTAAAAATAACTCTACTGACTCGGTAACTTTATTATATACTAGCTGAATTCCGTCGCTTCGCTCCGGAATCCCGCTAGTTCATCCCGAGGCATGGCCAAACTTGTGGAAAAGGCATGGCCGAACTTGAGGCATGGCCAAACTTGTGGAAAAGGCATGGCCGAACTTGAGGCATGGCCAAACTTGTGGAAAAGGCATGGCCGAACTTGAGGCATGGCCAAACTTGTGGAAAAGGCATGGCCGAACTTGAGGCATGGCCAAACTTGTGGAAAAGGCATGGCCGAACTTGAGGCATGGCCAAACTTGTGGAAAAGGCATGGCCGCACTTGTATTTATCAAACTAAAAACATAAACGAAACTCAATATTAGGCGAGCGAGGAAAAGTTTTCTCTCTCGCAGTCTCTGCACTCTGTGTATTTCTTATGGTGATTTTAGCGATCAAAAATTGGTCATATCTCAGGATCGGTTTAGATTTTCGCAAAATCCTTTCTTGTTGCACACCTAGACCATAAAAGGAATATTCCTATCAAATTTCAGCTTTCTAGGTGTTGTGGTTCTAGAGATAGCGATCAGTGTGTGAACTATGAAATGTGAAATGTGAACTGTGAACTGTGAATGGATCTTGTTCTTATAATATTACTAGCTGAATTCCGTCGCTTCGCTCCGGAATCCCGCTAGTTCATCCCGAGGCATGGCCAAGCTTGTGGAAAAGGCATGGCCGAACTTGTATTTTTATCAAACTAAAAACATAAACGAAACTCAAATATTAGGCGAGTGAGGAAAAGTTTTCTCTCCCGCAGTCTCTGCACTCCTTATGGTGATTTTAGCGATCAATAATTGATCATATCTCAGGATCGGTTTAGATTTTCGCAAAATCCTTTCTTATTGCACATCTAGACCATAAAAGGAATATTCCTACCAAATTTCAGCTTTCTAGGTGTTGTGATTCTCGGGATAGAGCGATCAGTGTGTGAAATGTGAATGGATCTCGTTCTTATAATATAAGATATAAGACTAGCTGAATTCCGTCGCTTCGCTCCGGAATCCCGCTAGTTCATCCCGAGGCATGGCCAAGCTTGTGGAAAAGGCATGGCCGAACTTGTATTTTTATCAAACTAAAAACATAAACGAAACTCAATATTAGGCGAGCGAGGAAAAGTTTTCTCTCCTGCAGTCTCTGCACTCTGTGTATTTCTTATGGAGATTTTTGCGATCAAAAATTGATCATATCTCAGGATCGGTTTAGATTTTCGCAAAATCCTTTCTTATTGCACACCTAGACCATAAAAGGAATATTCCTACCAAATTTCAGCTTTCTAGGTGTTGTGGTTCTAGAGATAGAGCGATCAGTGTGTGAACTATGAAATGTGAACTGTGAATGGATCTCGTTCTTATAATATAAGAAGATGGAAGAAACACAAGTCCAGTTTAGTTAGGTTGGAGGGAAGCGCGCTTGCCTGGTTTCTTAAGATCTAGAGGTCGGGGAAAGAAAACATCACCCAAGTAAGCGCAACTGTTCTATTGAAGATTTTTTAGTGGTCGATATTTTGAATTCAGGAGTCGAAGTTTCTGAACGTGAACTGATGATGATGATGATTTGGTGCGAGCTTTGAATTTCGCACATGGAGTCGTCTGCTAAGAAGACCTGTCTGTACATAATATGTGTGCCGGTATAGATTCATCCAACATAGATATTGATTGGAGCATCCACATAGCTTATTAGTGTATCTGTTACTGGCAATCTATAGAATGTCTAGCGTTCTTAGGCAAAGTGTATAATGAAAGCGATAGAAATATGATATTATATATGTACAATGATAAAGTGTGATATGGGAATAATTTCACGAATTGTCTGGTCAATTTAGGTATGTATTCTATAGAACCTAGGTGTTCTATAGAATGCCGGTAACATATCCAAAGCTGGTATCCACAGTAACCAGCTAGAAGTATTCATACCTCTGAGCTTGTGTCCACAGGTACCAGATATTGCAAGAACTTTCACACTATGCGTATGAAGGTAAAAGCAATATACCTACTGGTTTAATACATAACACCTCTGGGATATAAGGTACTTGCCAATCGAAAAAAAAAATCCGTTTTAATAAAATTAATAATGTACCTAATACTGTGGAGCCCTTGTATTTGTGTCTCTTCTCGACCATTTCATGAGGCATACTACGGGCATGCTACGACACAGACTACACACGTCTAATGTACCGGTTGTTTCATTGCTACGAAATAGAAACCGCGATGAAACAGAAACACTAAAAAGTATCATCCGGCCCGAAGGACCATTTTTTTTAATCCGGCCGAAGAACCATATTTTTTAATCCGGCCCGAAGGACCATATTTTTATATCCGGCCCGAAGGACCATATTTTTATATCCGGCCCGAAGGACCATTTTCTTAATCCGGCCCGAAGGACCATATTTTTTAATTCGGCCCGAAGGACCATTTTTTCCTGTTATGTGTCTCAAACGTCATGTGAAACGTACATTAATGCACTTGAAACAATCGGTGCACTTGAATGCTGCTCATCTGGTTTACGTTTGGATTGCTGGATTGGAAATTGGTTTCGAATCTGGTTTATTCCAAGCTGACAGTAGGTATAAATAAAGCACAAACTTCCACTCGTATTTACCTATGTTGACTGGTTACTGGTACATATGCATTTTATTTGAGAACGTTCTCGATCATGTTGTAGGAATATAGAATATAGGGAACGCAAATCGAACTTTACAGAACAACATACAGTACCTGCCTCGTTGGTGTAGTGGTCAAGACGCTCGCTCGTCTGGTGAACAGAAGGGCGTTCCTAATAGTTACCGTTGAAAATCCGGGTAAAACCAGCGGATTTCTAGCCCCGAGAGATAAAGTGCTGTAAAAACTGGTCAAAAGTACCTAAAAAACATCAAATGTACTCATTTTGCTGATCATGATACAGGTTTCTAACCGAGTACCATTTGTTTTTTAGGTCGTGACGAGAAAGCTCTCGAGAGTTTGCAATGGTTCCGTGCCAATCAAGAAGAGAAACTGATCCTGGAAGAATTCGACAACGTGAAGACTACCATTCAAAGCGAAAACAAGGCCAAATTCAGCACGATTGTCACTGACTGGACCAACCTGAGATGTATCTTCCTCTTACAAGGTAGATTCAAACCTCTTCAAAAAGATTAAAAAAAACATGGAATTTTTTAAATTTAAGCAAGGTTTATTTTATAAAATTTATACCTATTTTGTACCAAATACATAAGACCTTGTTTAGACTGCGGGAGTAAAGGGACTTTTCAGTCTCATTCTGGTAGGATAAACAGGGTATATTCTACTCTAATTTCTACCCCCAAAAATACCACTTCGTGGCATAAAAAAAGACCCCGCCAATTCGTTCCTCCCAAAATAAATCAAGTGCCCAACCTCCCTCCTCCAAAAAAATTGGCATCCCACCCCAAAAAAGATTAGAAATCAATTTTGTACCGTACCCCGCCTTTTATTCACTTCATAATTTGTGTGCTCCTCCTTCACATAGTACCTACCTTTCTTTCCCCTCATTCACTCCTTTTTCCTCTAATATCACTTCTGCTTTACTGCATTGGCGGCATGCCACCTTAGCCACCTACCTTTCTTTCCCCTCATTGCACTCCTCTTTCCTCTAATATCCCTTCTGCTTCACTGCAATGCTTTAAACATTAAATCGATTAAGGGGGGAGGCACTTGATTTATTTTGGGAGGAACAACTTGGCGGAGTCTTTTTTTATGTTATTATTATTACTATTATCGTTATTCTATTCTATTCTATTCTATTCTATTCCAGGTATTCTCTACTCGTACATCCTGGGGACTCTACTCTCCTATCGAAACTATCAGATCGCTAACTTGGCGATCGCACTGCTCTTCATGGCAACCTTCATCTTGATGCCGGAATCGCCCTGTTACTTTATCAAACGAGGTAAGATTTCCTTCTTCTTTTTTTTCTTCTCCATCTTTTTTTTTTTAACAAGATACTTTGTTTTATTTTTATACCAACAACATAACAGTCGACAAGCAACTAAGAAAGGATAATTGAAATACATAATTACAAATATCAATCGAACTGATGCGGATACCTTGAAAGTTGTACTTTATATGTACACAATTATTATTTTATTAATTGTCCACACCAATTTGATTGATATTTATCTAAAATGTTTACAATACCGCTGCCACCCATCAAGCGTGTCCCGTTGATGCATTCTTAGTTAAAGAAGACCCAATGTGCCTAGGCATGTGTTGGGACCCATCTCCTATATATTTTTCATTTTATGTTTGTTGGGATCGTGCGAAAAATCCACTAGTGTCCTAATAGTTACCGTTGAAAATCCGGGTAAAACCAGCGGATTTCTAGCCCCGAGAGATAAAGTGCTGTAAAAACTGGTCAAAAGTACTTACATTCATTTTATGTTTGTTGGGATCGTGCGAAAAATCCACTAGTGTCCTAATAGTTACCGTTGAAAATCCGGGTAAAACCAGCGGATTTCGAGCCCCGAGAGATAAAGTGCTGTAAAAACTGGTCAAAAGTACCTGAAAAACATCAAATGTACTCATTTTGCTGATCATGATACAGGTTTCTAACCGAGTACCATTTGTTTTTCAGGTCGTGACGAGAAAGCTCTCGAGAGTTTGCAATGGTTCCGTGCCAATCAAGAAGAGAAACTGATCCTGGAAGAATTCGACAACGTGAAGACTACCATTCAAAGCGAAAACAAGGCCAAATTCAGCACGATTGTCACCGACTGGACCAACCTGAGATGTATCTTCCTCTTACAAGGTAGATTCAAACCTCTTCAAAAAGATTAAAAAAAATCATGGAATTTTTTAAATTTGAGCAAGGTTTATTTTATAAAATGTATACCTATTTTGTACCAAATACATAAGGCTGTAGAGCGGTCAACGTCAAAGAAGCAGCAGAAAATGTGTAAAAATTTGACGTTTTTCAAAGTCAATCATCTCCGGCTTGTCTTAACCGATTTGGATTTTTTCAACTTGGTCTACTTTCGTGCCCCAACACACACACTCACACTCATGACTTATGTAGTAATGTGCATGGTGATGGAAATTAGTGCCCTACACGCCTTACACTTGACTTTAGACCACGCTACGCCACTGGGCGAAACTCAATCCGTAGGTAGGTACCCTTTTTTGATCCCAAAATTGTCGGAACTCGACTCGTTAAAAAAAAAGGTTAGTGGGACTCGATTCGTTCAATCCCGGCCTTACGACCCCCCCAGTCACTTCACTATGCCTGCACTGGGGCCAGCCACTCACTATCAGGTAGACCTGACGATAGGTTCACCTGATTAAGTGTACCTGTCAGGTCTACCTGATAGTGAGTTGCTGACCTTCCGGTCACCACACGACGTCCGGACTCCAATAATGGAGCAGTTGCATTTGGGTAAAATTTATGATTAAAAGGTCGATTTCTATGTAAAAAGTTGTGAAAAATCCAAATCTGAGGTCAACTCTCCGAGCATTTGGGTAAAATTTATGATTAAAAGGTCGATTTCTATGTAAAAAGTTGTGAAAAATCCAAATCTGAGGTCAACTCTCCGAAAAAAGTAACTGTAAAAGGTCGAAAATTCAATTTTTATTTTCCGTCAGAGTCCTGAACTCTGACCTCAGACTTCAGATGATGCGCAGAAACGTATGCGCACAAACATGAATTGCATGCGCACAAACAGATTAATGTGTTGCCTGCGAGGGAGCTTTGCTTGGGACATTTGATGTGACGTCATCACCTACGGGAGCGTATGCCGTTACGTCAGATTTTATTTTCCGTCAGAGTCCTGAACTCTGACGTCAGACTTCAGATGATGCGCAGAAACGTATGCGCACAAACATGAATTGCGCAGAATTGCATGCGCACAAACAGATTAATGTGTTGCCTGCGAGGGAGCTTTGCTTGGGAGATTTGATGTGACGTCATCACCTACGGGAGCGTATGCCGTGACGTCAGAGTTCAAGACTTACCGGTATTTTTTTAAATCGATTTATCACGGGATGTAAAAATCGTAGAAAAAAAAGAAAAATTCCCTAGTTCCTCATTTTTTCTGTTCTTTGTCTTAGAAACCTCACCCAAGTAAGCGCAACTGATCTACATATTGTCTTTCTTTCCCTTCTCCAATTGTCTTTCTTTCCTCGGTGGTTGGGCGTTCGACTGCGGTCAAGCATTTTTGGGTTGACATCCAACCTGCGGTCAAGCATTTTTGGGTCGGGTGAAAGCGACATCCAAACTTTACAGCGACATCTACCTAGTCCAAGTCAAGTCAATGAAATTTATCTAGGGACATTTCATCGGGGAACGACTTTTGTCACGAGCATTTAAGTACAGTAGAACCTCGGTTATTTCAACCTCTATTATTTCAACCCCAAAATCAGTTCCAAATAGGGTATTTATTAACCATTTTGTTCTTTTGTATCTAAATTTTGCCCCCTTTTCACATTGTTTTATACGGAATTTCAAGTACTTCAACTTTCGATTATTTCAACTACCCTCGGTCCCAAATAGTTAAAATAATCGAGGTTCTACTATATGCTGAACGCAAGTAAAATTCCTTCCTTCCATTTTATTCGAACATTTTCTGCCAGCCTAGTTTGCTTTCTTGGTAGCGCGTCTGCCTTGTAAGCGCTAGGCCGCGGGTTCGATTCCTGCCCAGGGCGGATTTTATCCTCAACGGATTATGTTCGTTTCAATTGGTGCCATCTAGGCCAGAGAGGGGTTTGATAGGTCTGCTATCCTAGGGCCTTGATGGAACCTAGAAGTACCCTCACTGGTATAATATATCAACCTCTTCAGTTTCTCTAAAATTCACCTGCAGCACCTCTAAAAAGTCCGCACACTCAGGAAAAGATGAGAAAAGCTGTGAGTCGATATACTATCCCACTAAGAGGATACCAATTGGTGCCATCTAGGCCAGAGAGGGGTTTGATAGGTCTGCTATCCTAGGGCCTTGATGGAACCTAGAAGTACCCTCACTGGTATAATATATCAACCTCTTCAGTTTCTCTAAAATTCACCTGCAGCACCTCTAAAAAGTCCGCACACTCAGGAAAAGATGAGAAAAGCTGTGAGTCGATATACTATCCCACTAAGAGGATACCAATTGGTGCCATCTAGGCCAGAGAGGGGTTTGATAGGTCTGCTATCCTAGGGCCTTGATGGAACCTAGAAGTACCCTCACTGGTATAATATATCAACCTCTTCAGTTTCTCTAAAATTCACCTGCAGCACCTCTAAAAAGTCCGCACACTCAGGAAAAGATGAGAAAAGCTGTGAGTCGATATACTATCCCACTAAGAGGATACCAATTGGTGCCATCTAGGCCAGAGAGGGGTTTGATAGGTCTGCTATCCTAGGGCCTTGATGGAACCTAGAAGTACCCTCACTGGTATAATATATCAACCTCTTCAGTTTCTCTAAAATTCACCTGCAGCACCTCTAAAAAGTCCGCACACTCAGGAAAAGATGAGAAAAGCTGTGAGTCGATATACTATCCCACTAAGAGGATACCAATTGGTGCCATCTAGGCCAGAGAGGGGTTTGATAGGTCTGCTATCCTAGGGCCTTGATGGAACCTAGAAGTACCCTCACTGGTATAATATATCAACCTCTTCAGTTTCTCTAAAATTCACCTGCAGCACCTCTAAAAAGTCCGCACACTCAGGAAAAGATGAGAAAAGCTGTGAGTCGATATACTATCCCACTAAGAGGATACCAATTGGTGCCATCTAGGCCAGAGAGGGGTTTGATAGGTCTGCTATCCTAGGGCCTTGATGGAACCTAGAAGTACCCTCACTGGTATAATATATCAACCTCTTCAGTTTCTCTAAAATTCACCTGCAGCACCTCTAAAAAGTCCGCACACTCAGGAAAAGATGAGAAAAGCTGTGAGTCGATATACTATCCCACTAAGAGGATACCAATTGGTGCCATCTAGGCCAGAGAGGGGTTTGATAGGTCTGCTATCCTAGGGCCTTGATGGAACCTAGAAGTACCCTCACTGGTATAATATATCAACCTCTTCAGTTTCTCTAAAATTCACCTGCAGCACCTCTAAAAAGTCCGCACACTCAGGAAAAGATGAGAAAAGCTGTGAGTCGATATACTATCCCACTAAGAGGATACCAATTGGTGCCATCTAGGCCAGAGAGGGGTTTGATAGGTCTGCTATCCTAGGGCCTTGATGGAACCTAGAAGTACCCTCACTGGTATAATATATCAACCTCTTCAGTTTCTCTAAAATTCACCTGCAGCACCTCTAAAAAGTCCGCACACTCAGGAAAAGATGAGAAAAGCTGTGAGTCGATATACTATCCCACTAAGAGGATACCAATTGGTGCCATCTAGGCCAGAGAGGGGTTTGATAGGTCTGCTATCCTAGGGCCTTGATGGAACCTAGAAGTACCCTCACTGGTATAATATATCAACCTCTTCAGTTTCTCTAAAATTCACCTGCAGCACCTCTAAAAAGTCCGCACACTCAGGAAAAGATGAGAAAAGCTGTGAGTCGATATACTATCCCACTAAGAGGATACCAATTGGTGCCATCTAGGCCAGAGAGGGGTTTGATAGGTCTGCTATCCTAGGGCCTTGATGGAACCTAGAAGTACCCTCACTGGTATAATATATCAACCTCTTCAGTTTCTCTAAAATTCACCTGCAGCACCTCTAAAAAGTCCGCACACTCAGGAAAAGATGAGAAAAGCTGTGAGTCGATATACTATCCCACTAAGAGGATACCAATTGGTGCCATCTAGGCCAGAGAGGGGTTTGATAGGTCTGCTATCCTAGGGCCTTGATGGAACCTAGAAGTACCCTCACTGGTATAATATATCAACCTCTTCAGTTTCTCTAAAATTCACCTGCAGCACCTCTAAAAAGTCCGCACACTCAGGAAAAGATGAGAAAAGCTGTGAGTCGATATACTATCCCACTAAGAGGATACCAATTGGTGCCATCTAGGCCAGAGAGGGGTTTGATAGGTCTGCTATCCTAGGGCCTTGATGGAACCTAGAAGTACCCTCACTGGTATAATATATCAACCTCTTCAGTTTCTCTAAAATTCACCTGCAGCACCTCTAAAAAGTCCGCACACTCAGGAAAAGATGAGA
>NW_007382752.1:17044-26374 GCF_000475195.1 Diaphorina citri | reverse complement strand
GACGTGTCCACGCTCAATCTGACTCTGAGCACGGCCTCACAGACTGACCTGTGCGCAGAGGTAAGGAGTTTATTTAATCTACGCAGACTTTTTGCCGGCTAAGCTTTTGCTAATTTTATGACAAATAATAATAATACTCTTGAGTCGATATCGTTATGAAGACACTATCAAGTTTGATGTTGGGAAATCATATTATTACCGTGAATGAAGAGAGTTTCTAGATGAGCCTAGGATTTTTTCCTCCCTGACTAGTACGCTCACGAGAAACCAAGGTAAGTTGTCATATTATTACCGTGAATGAAGAGAGTTTCTATATGAGCCCAGGATTTTTTCCTCCCTGACTAGTACGCTCACGAGAAACCAAGGTACAACTCTAAATACTTCCGTGGTTCATATTATTACCGTGAATGAAGAGAGTTTCTAGATGAGCCTAGGATTTTTTCCTCCCTGACTAGTACGCTCACGAGAAACCAAGGTACAACTCTAAATAGATACTTCCGTGGCCGAGTGGATGTCACATAAGGCTTGGTCCCTGGTTCGATTCCCGGGAGGGTCGAAGTTTGTACTCCAAGCAGGGGTGCACTCTGTGCTTGAAGTTCAGGGTGCACTCAGCCTGGTGAGGACAAATGTGTAGTAAAGGAGAGGCTCGTAGTAATGCTGTGGAATCCTTCACCACAAATAAATCATGATTTAGAATATTTTAACTTTAACTATTAACAGATAAGGTTCGTTCTCGGAACGGCTAGTTCTCCTATCCTGTCTTCTCTTCAATTTCGGAACGATAAGACCTCAGTTGTTCCTTCTCTCAGACCTTATAAAAAAAGTTAGCACTAGGCATTTATTCTTTTTTTTTGAAATTTTAAGCATTTCTATTGCAATCAGCGTGTTTCGAACTTCCTTTATCAGCGAAGAAAAAAAAAAGTGGTTGAGCCCCATTCCATTTCATTTTTCAGGCGGACGGAAAATCAGCAGATGACAAGAAAGTGGAGAAACTGTTGAAGAAAACTTCGCGAGAAATCTACAAGCTGAGGAAGCACAAGGCAGGAAAAGGAAAACCGGATCTCATATCATTCAAGTAAGTATTTGGGTTTCTAAGCGCTAGGTCGCGGGTTCGATTCCCGCCCGGGCCGAACTTTATCCTAAACAAGCGAGGTTCGTTCTCGGAACGGCTGGCTTTCTCCTATCCTGTCCTCCTCTCTTTGATTTCGGGACGATAAGACCTCCGTTATTCAGTTTCTTCTATCAAAACACCAAAAATATATCAGTCGCGCTGTGATGTTTCAAAGTCATAGAGCAGGAAAAATGAGGACCAACGGAATTTTTCTTTTTCTTCTACGACTTCTAGATACCACGATAAATCGATCTAAAAAATACCCTTTTTTTTTTTTTTTTTTTTTTTTTTTTTTTCTTCTTTTTTTTTCGGGACGATAAGACCTCCGTTATTCAGTTTCCTCTATCAAAACACCGAAAATAATTGTATCTGTGCCTCCAATTTCAAGGAGAATAATAATAACTTATTTAGGAATAACAAACTTCAGTGGCGTAGTGGTTAGCACGGTGGACTTTGAATCTGGAGCTTGGTGGTTCGAGTCCAAGTCAAGCGACAAAATTTAGCGTAGTGTATTAAGTGGGAAACTACATTTGTGACATGCATTTATACTTAACACAATTAAAATTCCTTTTTTCTATTAATATTTATTAGATATTACAACATTAAATTCTAACTCTGAATTATCCCATCAGGATAAAATCCGCCCCGGGCGGGAATCGAACCCGCGGCCTAGCGCTTACAAGGCAGACGCACTACCAACAGTACCAACGAAGCTAAGTAGGCTGGCAAATGTGTAGTAAAGGAGAGGCTCGTAGTAATGCTGTGAAATCCTTCACCACAAATAAATCATGATTTAGAATATTTTAACTTTAACTATTAACACGTTCTCAGAACGGCTAGTTCTCCTATCCTGTCTTCTGCTCTTCGATTTCGGGACGATAAGACCTCAGTTGTTCCCTTTCTCAGACCTTATTAAAAAAGTTTTCACTAGGCATTTATTTTCTCTTTTCCCCCTCTAGGCTGTAAAGGATTCACTTTACCTAGTTTTACCGCACTGCCGCTTGCTCAGATTCACGATTTAACGTTTCTTTATTTTGTTTTCCTGCAGGCTGTGAAGGCGTCCCATGTGAAGCCGTGAGTCTGAAGCTGGAGCAGCTGAATAGAGAATTTGTACAGAGTAGCAGTGGAGAAGCTACGGGAGGTGGAGAGGAAGAATATGAGGAGGAAGAGGAGGAGGAGGATTCGAGTAGCGAGGAGGAGGACGAGGAGGAGGATATGATGGCTGTGTTCTGTTTAGACAATAGTGCGACCCATGACCGGTAAGGATTTTTTAATGGGTTTCCCATTTTTACCCCATCCTTCCTTTATTATTACGCTAGTAATAAAAAGGTATAGTGGACGGGCTATTGTATTCGCTTCGGTGTCTGTCTGTCCCCATGGAAGGACTTATCTAAACCTGGTCGACCTATACATCAAATTAAAGGTCCTTTTACCAGTTTTTTTTTTTATTTTTTTTAGTAATGGAAAGGAATTGGGTATTGGACCATTTTCCTACGCGCGTCCCAATATTTTTTTTTTTTACAATTCAAATTAAATTGATCCCAAGGGCAAGGCAATGCCTAATCCCTTGACAAATGGAGTGTGCCTGAAGGCATGTGATGTGTTCCAATCCACTCGACCCCAATATCACTGCTAGCTTCCTTGGCAGGGCAATTTACAATTTACAGAGTAGAAAAAAAAAAATAAATCAACAACACCAACCTTAGTGGTGTAGTAGTTCTATTCTATTCTATTCATAACCTATTTTTCTATTCTATCTCTTGCAGACAAGCAGAGTTGTGTCAGGTTCTAGAAGAGATAGAGCTAGATCCCACACCTCCCCCTGTCACATCGGAAGATAAGACTACCAACACGGAGTGTGTGTTTGTGCCGGGTAAATCTTCGTCGCATCACGGAGGCAGTGTGACGGGCAGTGGAAGCAAGTCAATCGTGATCAAACGCTCGCAGACATTTTCGCCTGTGGCGCGGAACTCCTATATTTGTAGGGTGAGTAGTACTTATGAAGATGGATTTACACTAACCTGGTTTATGGGGCACTGTGCTCGCCCATCTGATGAGGGACATACTACGGGATGGGCATGCTACGACACAGACCACAGGCGTCTAAAGTAGCAGATGTTTTATTGCTACGAAATAAAAATGGCGCCGGTGGTGAAAAACACTATTTTTTTTTTTATTATTATTTTTTAAGCCCCTCAGTATAATGTTGGTTCTGTGTTTGTGTTTCAGTTAAACCGAAGTGAGAGTGATAGTTCAATGCCCCTGTACAGACGAACGCATTCATTTTCCTTAGTCAACAATGCCTTGTTTCGTTGTTTTTTACTTTTTTTTCTTCCCATCTTCTGTAGACTTTTTTTTTTTTTTTTTACCTTGACAAATGGTAAATGAAAACAATGAGATTAGTTAAAACAGACATATAAATAAATTTATTTCCTCAATAAATATATTAAACAAAATCGAGTAAATTTAGAATATGCTTTGGTACTGTAAGTACATAACCAAGGACCTATGTATTTAATCTAAGTTACAAGGGGGCCAATATGCTATACACTGAGGCGAGTGTCTGAAATACATCAACGCAAAAAAAAAACTAACTTCTGCTGGGAATCGAACCCGGATTAAACGCTACGCCTCACCTGCGTGATGGTCATTTGAGTATGAGGACTGGTCCCTCTAGTAGGTCGCGGGTTCGATTCCTGCCTGAGGCAGATTTTATCCTAAACAGATAAGTTTCGTACTAGAAACGCCTGGCCGTCTCCTATCCTGTCCTCTCTTCGCTGCTTTCTAGACTATAAGACTAGAAGTTACAGGTCCCTCCATTAAACCCCTTAAAAATAAAAACAGCTTGTTGATAATCCAAAATCAAAAGCGCAAAAGGATAGTTCATGGTGACATTCAAGGAAGATAATGTACAGACTACAGATAGAATAGAATATACCCTGCTTGTACTGCCAGAATGAGACTGAAAAATCCCTTTATTCCCACAGATAGAGTATTTGAACTTTTCCTAATAGTATTATATCTTTATTGTTTCCATCAGGTACCGGGTCCATGCGGTGCAAGTCTCATCACTCGGGTCCGCGGACCTCACTCGACCTCGAACTGGATCTGAGGGCCCAACACACCAAGCTGCAATCTCTACAGGACGAAATCCAGTCCCTGAGGAATCTCAAGTCCAGACTCGAGCTGGCCAAGGAGAAAAACGATGTGGAAATAGCCAACTGGGTCCTGGAAGATGCCCAGTTCCAACATCTCATCTCACAGGTAATAGAACGAACGAACTTTGTTTCACCGCCGTTTTTATTTCGTAGCAATGAAACAACTGCTACATTAGACGCCTGTTGTCTGTGTCGTAGCATGCTCATCTCGTAGTATGCCTCTCATCAAATGGTCGAGAAGAGACACAATACTTCCCATTTAGGTGCTGGGTCAACACGAGAACACCAGAAAGTTACCCGTGTTAGTGTTTTCCAAGTTTGAAGTCGACGATTTTATACGAAACAGTACAAACCAGCAAAGATATTGTGGATCCCATTTAGGTGCTGGGTCAACACGAGAACACCAGAAAGTTACCCGTGTTAGTGTTTTCCAAGTTTGAAGTCGACGATTTTATACGACACAGTACAAACCAGCAAAGATATTGTGGAAAAATACTGGAATGCTCGGGGAAGAATGACCTTTGTAAACAACAAGTAAACATCATATTATAGAGATCTTGAGTTAAATAAAACCTGTGCTTCAACACAAATATCTTGAAGCTATTCGCGTGTTATTTTATACGACACAGTACAAACCAGCAAAGATATTGTGGAAAAATACTGGAATGCTCGGGGAAGAATGACCTTTGTAAACAACAAGTAGTAAACATCATATTATAGAGATCTTGAGTTAAATAAAACCTGTGCTTCAACACAAATATCTTGAAGCTATTCGTGTGTTGGATTTTATTAATTTTACTAATGGTAGAATTTTTCAATTCCATTTCATTTTCCAGGCGGACGGAAAATCAGCAGATGACAAGAAAGTGGAAAAACTGTTGAAGAAAACTTCGCGAGAAATCTACAAGCTGAGGAAGCACAAGGCAGGAAAAGGAAAGCCGGATCTCATATCATTCAAGTAAGTATTTGGGGTTTCTAAGCGCTAGGTCGCGGGTTCGATTCCCGCCCGGGACGAACTTTATCCTAAACAAGCGAGGTTCGTTCTCGGAACGGCTGGCTTTCTCCTATCCTGTCCTCCTTTCTTTGATTTCCGGACGATAAGACCTCCGTTATTCAGTTTCCTATCAAAACACCGAAAATAATAGATCAGTTGCGCTTACTTGGGTGATGTTTCAAAGTCATAGAGCAGGAAAAATGAGGACCAGGACCAACGGAATTTTTCTTTTCCTTCTACGACTTCTAGATACCACGATAAATCGAAGCCCAGTGGTAACGCGCTTGCTTGCCATGCAGAAGGTCCCGGGTTCGAATCTCACCATCGACAAAAATTTGTACTCGATTTTCGATTGAAAATATTTCAACGGGCTTTCTGGTGTGCTAGATATGTCATTATACGAAATAGAAATGTCTTAGAAATACACCGATAGTTAACTTTTTTTTAGGTGGGATTCAGCTCGCGGTACTAAGTGTTTCACCGCTAGCAACAGGCAATGAAACACCTTAACTTACGGTGTGAGAGCCGAACTTTTTTGTTTTAAACCGCTTTAAACTCCGGACTGGTAGTGAGTAAATACGTATGCCAAATGAGAATGAATCTATGAAAATAGTAGGAAACTTTGTTTTCTAACTAATGGACAAATCCCCGATTCACTCTGGAGCGACTGAGATTTAAGGGAAAAAGAGAGAAGGGGTCAAGTTTGGTGTGACTTTAATGTAGGCTTTGACGTCACGGCATACGCTCCCGTAGGCGATGACGTCATAATTCATTACTTCCGCTTCGTTTGTTTGTGCGCAAGCGTTTCTGCGCATTTTGACGTGAATCTGTTTCATCCACCGTGCGATGTTTCGACTTAAGTAACAGCAGACTGGCGGACTTATGAAATACATCCATAGCTATTGATGTGAACTCGGCCATGGAACGAAGACATTGTTCATACATGACGTTACATGATGTCTGGACAGGGAGACGATCCATTTGTAGCGTGATTTTCTTATGTACCTGGGAAAATCAAAACAATAATTATTTATTTAAGCTATGATTATGTGGAGAGCGATTTTCTTATGTACCTGGGAAAATCGTTCACGTCAATTAAGTTGAATTTGAATTTCATGGTCCTTGAAACCAATGTTTTGGTCAAAATAACGTGACAGATGGTCTAACTAACCTGTCTTTTGCCTAGTTAGCTTGGAGGGTAGCGCGCCTGCCTTGTAAGCGCTAGGTCGCGGGTTCGATTCCCGGCCGGAGCGGATTTTATCCTGAACAGTGAAGGTTCGTTCTCGGACGAAAGATAAAAGCGTACATGAGGCAAGGGTAGAGAGGAAAAGGTGACCGAATATGATTCTATTTGGTTCCTTTCTTGCCTTGGTAATATTGGATAACGCGTTGCGTGAGGTAAAAGAAGAACGGAATTTCAATTTTGTGTATCATTGTTTCGCCCTCAGGTATTCATCATCAGACAGTACGCTGCACATCAGCATAGAGAAGGCTCGTAGTCTCAGCGCCCTACTGACTGCATTAAGCCAGATTCCCCCTATAGTACAGATCACACCATCACAGACTGTGATTCACAGATAGTGATGGGTAAATACCCGTGTACTTATTTTTGGGGTAAATACCCATTTTTTATAAATACCCGGGTATTTTCAAGAAGCACCTCAGTCGATTTGTGCCCGGGAAATTAAAAAAAAAAAAAATCAAGTGACGATGTTTTTTGTTTATTTTTCTTCTTTTTTTAAAAAATACCCAAGGGGGTGGATAAATACCCGGGTAAATACCCAATTTTTATTTACCCACCCAGTGGGTATTTACCCACGACCCATCACTATTCACAGCACAGTCAAAATATTCTTACGGGTAATTAAATGGGAGTATTCTGCCGTTCAAGTTTATGCTCACTCCCATCTTATCACCTGTATTTGACCGTTCTTAGAACGTACTGTGACTAGAGCTTTGCAGTATGGTGGGAATGAGGCTTTAATATTTCGCTTCGTCAAGGTATGTTTTTGAATTGGTGCTCCGAACTAGTTAGAATAACTTATAGCCCATAATCAGAGTTAGAAACTCGGTTGAGTTTAACTCTTTTAAATCTAGCAATCTGATTGGCTGAAAATTTTGAAATCAACCAATCAGATAACCCAAGAGTTACACCGAGTTTAAATTCAGATTATGTTCCTGGCCATAAAACGATGTTGAATACACCAGCTCTGTGTGGACTACGGAACTAAGCAACGTCCTATGCGTCTTGCAACTGGATGGGTGACACGTGACGTGTTACTTGCGTGTGCTCTGCCTTGTAAGGACAATTGGTTGGTTTCAAATGTTTTAATTCCAGCAAAAGCCTGGCTTTAACCCTGGATTAGTTTTTTTCAACTTACTCACCAGGCTGGGCGTTGCTCATCTTCGGTGTCCTCCAGGTGTATTCAGCATCGGACCTAATACCCGCCACACACGTTACGATAGACGGTCTCGCAGACCTGGGTCTGTCAGACCGTCTGAGCGTGAATGGCGGATATAAGCTACTGGCTTATAATCACATTTTTAAGTGATTCAACGATCAATAGATCGACATTTGATTGGCTAAGAAGCAAACGGGACTTCCCTATAATTTGAATATTTTGTGCCTTTTATTTTAGCACATAATAACACTAAGCTATGAACATTGCGCAATCTTATATTATAAGAACAAGATCCATTCACATTTCACACACTGATCGCTCTATCTCGAGAACCACAACACCTAGAAAGCTGAAATTTGGTAGGAATATTCCTTTTATGGTCTAGGTGTGCAATAAGAAAGGATTTTGCGAAAATCTAAACCGATCCTGAGATAGGTATGATCAATTTTTCATCGCTAAAATCTCCATAAGAAATACACAGAGTACAGAGACTGCGGGAGAGAAAACTTTTCCTCGCTCCCCTAATATTTGAGTTTCGTTTATGTTTTTAGTTTGACAACTATGCAGCTAATAGGGAGCGCGCAGCGCGACCGTATTTTTTATTATTTTCTACAAGTTCGGCCATGCCTTTTCTACAAGTTAGGCCATGCCTCGGGATGAACTAGCGGGATTCCGGAGCGAAGCGACGGAATTCAGCTAGTCTTATATTATAAAAACGAGATCCATTCATAGTTCACATTTCATAGTTCACACACTGATCGCTCTATCTCGAGAACCACAACACCTACAAAGCTGAAATTTGGTAGGAATATTCCTTTTATGGTCTAGATGTGCAATAAGAAAGGATTTTGCGAAAATCTAAACCGATCCTGAGATAGGTATGATCAATTTTTCATCGCTAAAATCTCCATAAGAAATACACAGAAAGCAGAGTCTGCGGGAGAGAAAACTTTTCCTCGCTCGCCTAATATTGAGTTTCGTTTATGTTTTTAGTTTGATAAAAATACAAGTTCGGCCATGCCTTTTCCACAAGCTTGGCCATGCCTCGGGATGAACTAGCGGGATTCCGGAGCGAAGCGACGGAATTCAGCTAGTATAATTTAGCTAGGTTTTCCTACGTTTAATATTTTCTCACGCTTTTAGTTTTCATTTCTATAAAACTCAGGGACGATATTAGATTTCAGGGGCGAAGCCAAGGGAGCGCGAAGCGCGACCTCATGCTCACCCCGCGAAGCTCCCGGGAGCGCGCAGCGCGATCGTTAACAAGGGACCTCAAAGCGCGACCCCATGCACACCCCGCGAAGCCCCCGGAAGTGCGCAGCGCGACCGTAAACAAGGGAGCGCAAAGCGCGACCCCATGCACAACCCCGTGAAGCTCCGGGAGCGCGCAGCGCGACCGCAACTCCGCGTAGCGAACACGCGGGCACCAAGTGCGAGTTTTATCTATACGCGTATTTCGGGTGTTACCCCATTCTCAAGATGATATTTAATTAAGGTTGTAATTAAATATCATCTTGAGAATTAATTTGGGGTAACACCCGAAATACGCGTAAAGATAAAATATATTACATTTGTAAAACTAAAAGTCAAGAGTTTTTTTTTATTTATTAAGTTATTGAAAGTTTTACCAAGTATTATTTTGGTCTTATTATAAAGCTTTTTTTT
>NW_007382752.1:10062-14549 GCF_000475195.1 Diaphorina citri | reverse complement strand
GAGGAGGAGGACGAGGAGGAGGATATGATGGCTGTGTTCTGTTTAGACAATAGTGCGACCCATGACCGGTAAGGATTTTTTATCCTTCCTTTATTATTACGCTAGTAATAAAAAGGTATAGTGGACGGGCTATTGTATTCGCTTCGGTGTCTGTCTGTCCCCATGGAAGGACTTATCTAAACCTGGTCGACCTATACATCAAATTAAAGGTCCTTTTACCAGTTTTTTTTTTTATTTTTTTTAGTAATGGAAAGGAATTGGGTATTGGACCATTTTCCTACGCGCGTCCCAATATTTTTTTTTTTTACAATTCAAATTAAATTGATCCCAAGGGCAAGGCAATGCCTAATCCCTTGACAAATGGAGTGTGCCTGAAGGCATGTGATGTGTTCCAATCCACTCGACCCCAATATCACTGCTAGCTTCCTTGGCAGGGCAATTTACAATTTACAGAGTAGAAAAAAAAAAATAAATCAACAACACCAACCTTAGTGGTGTAGTAGTTCTATTCTATTCTATTCATAACCTATTTTTCTATTCTATCTCTTGCAGACAAGCAGAGTTGTGTCAGGTTCTAGAAGAGATAGAGCTAGATCCCACACCTCCCCCTGTCACATCGGAAGATAAGACTACCAACACGGAGTGTGTGTTTGTGCCGGGTAAATCTTCGTCGCATCACGGAGGCAGTGTGACGGGCAGTGGAAGCAAGTCAATCGTGATCAAACGCTCGCAGACATTTTCGCCTGTGGCGCGGAACTCCTATATTTGTAGGGTGAGTAGTACTTATGAAGATGGATTTACACTAACCTGGTTTATGGGGCACTGTGCTCGCCCATCTGATGAGGGACATACTACGGGATGGGCATGCTACGACACAGACCACAGGCGTCTAAAGTAGCAGATGTTTTATTGCTACGAAATAAAAATGGCGCCGGTGGTGAAAAACACTATTTTTTTTTTTATTATTATTTTTTAAGCCCCTCAGTATAATGTTGGTTCTGTGTTTGTGTTTCAGTTAAACCGAAGTGAGAGTGATAGTTCAATGCCCCTGTACAGAAGAACGCATTCATTTTCCTTAGTCAACAATGCGCCTTTCAGACGGAACTCGGTAGAGAGGCGATCCCTCAGATGGCATAGACAGATTGGTAAGTTTACGAATAGGTCCATTAGAGATCTAGAAAAGTAGGTCCTTATCTATTAGAGATCCTTGAAAGTAGGTCCTTATCTATTAGAGATCCTTGAAAGTAGATCCTTATCTATTAGAGATCCTTGAAAGTAGGTCCTTATCTATTAGAGATCCTTGAAAGTAGGTCCTTATCTATTAGAGATCCTTGAAAGTAAGTCCTTATCTATTAGAGATCCTTGAAAGTAGGTCCTTATCTATTAGAGATCCTTGAAAGTAGGTCCTTTTTTAGAGATTTGATAGAGGGAATCGTAAATGCTAAGGTTTTGTGGTCCCGAAATCGAAAAGAGAAGGAAGACAGGATAGGAGAAAACCAGCCGTTATGAGAACGAATCTGATTTCCCTACAATGTCATTACGGGCTTTCAAGGCAGGACAGAAGTTTAGTGTGAAGAGTTCATGGTGACATTCAAGGAAGATAATGTACAGACTACAGATAGAATAGAATATACCCAATATATTAAACAAAATCAAGTAAATTTAGAATATACTTTGGTACTGTAAGGACCTACATAACCAAGGACCTATCTAATCTATGTTACAAGGGGACCAATATGCTACACACTGAGGCGAGTGTCTGAAATACATCAACGCCAAAAAAAAAACTAACTTCTGCTGGGAATCGAACCCGGATTAAACGCTACGCCTCGCCTACGTGATGGTCATTAGAGTATGAGGACTGGTCCCTCAAGTAGGTCGCGGGTTCGATTCCTGCCTGAGGCAGATTTTATCCTAAACAGATAAGTTTCGTTCTAGAAACGCCTGGCTGTCTCCTATCCTGTCCTCTCTTCGCTGCTTTCTAGACTATAAGACTAGAAGTTACAGTTCCCTCCATTAAACCCCTTAAAAATAAAAACAGCTTGTTGATAATCCAAAATCAAAAGCGCAAAAGGATACAATATACATAGCCCGCATTTGATGTGACTCGGAAATGTTCGTCACGTAAACCGAATTTTCCCGAACTGTTACGAATTTCCGGGTAAAGCCACAATTTGCAGAACAGGAATAAGAAGTTGTGAGGCGTCCTGGAGATACGAACAGCTATTGGCCGCTTCCAGATAGACATTGGTGATTAGCCTCGAGTCCTTGTCTAGGCTCAGCATAGCCTGAGAATAGGCACTTGATAGACGCTGGATTCGGGAGCACAGGAGATATGTGAACCTGTGGGATGAAAATAAAATAGAGCGGTTAGCCGTCTGTCCCAAAAGTCTGGCTTGGGGACTTTAGCCTGAAATTAGCCTTGCTAAAGAAATATCAAAGGTTGACTGGGAAGGGCATCTACTCGTAAATTTTTGGTAGTCATAACCGTCAGCCCAAAGCAATCACCCCAGGGCTGAATGAGAGGCTGGTTAAAAAACAAAAAAAAAAAAAAAATCGAAAAAAAACTGTAAATCGGAGCTGCCTCTCCAGTTATTAATAACCATTCGACCAACCTTTAAGGTGGCTTTTTCCACTCCAGCCCTGGAGTTTTGTGAGGAAATTGAAACCCATGGTCCTTGTAGGTCCTGGGTGATTTTTTTTCTATTTTTTTTTTCATTTTTAATTCTAGCTATTTGTCTAACCTACACTATCAATTGCGCAATAAGTAAGAACAAGGATCCACCTACTACGATGTCTAGGACTACAAGAGTTACTCGTATTAGCTTCTACTGTGCCTACTACTATTGCTTACACTACCCTAAACTCGCTCTTTTAGCTTCTTTATCAAGCGGGAGATGCTAAACTTGAGCTTTGAGTTGACACTATTTAACTAAGTCCCATTTCTCTTAAAAAGTCATAAGCCAGAGGGAAAAAGGAGAGACATGGGAACGGAGTACACTGCGAACAATAGAAAAGCAGGCTCTATGCTTGAAGAGTGACAAAGTCCCTATTTTAGGCGAGGCCGGCCCTTAGCTTGGGCGCTGGAACGCGAATGTTCCGTCTGCGCGATGTGGGAGGTTCCGTATTGATCCGTTCTTCATGTCCAATCAACTCCTGGTAAGACAGTGCAACTAAAACTGGTTTTTGTAACCAAAAGTTCCTGGCTACTTTAAGTTTAAGTTGACTTGTGCAACCAGGTCACATTGCGAAGTACTCTTCCAGGGCAAGCTAGAGACAGAGAAAAGCAACGTTTATAAAGTTGCCCATGAAGACACACAAGACTCATACTGGACGTGGTTTACCTATCATAGGCGAGGCGAGAAGTTAGCTTGGGCAGAGGATCGCTGAATATGATGTCCTACCGTAAGGTCGATGCTGATGTTGTTCTAGATTACACGTCAACAAGTTAGACAGTGCATAACGTTTTTGGTAACGACAAAGTTCCTGGTGACTAGAAGATTAAGTTGAATTAACTGGACACTGCTAAAAGGGTCAGTATCTTTTAGCGAGAGGTGTTCGAATTTATTTATTAATAACAAAACTAAAAGGGTCGCGCATGTATTCTTTTTAGTGCGATGTTTACCCTAGCAGAGGGACAGGTTTGTAGGACACTGTGCCAGTACATACTTGTTACAGAAGCAAGGTACGGGCTAAAGGTGTAGTTACGATACCTACATAAAAGTATTCAGGCGGTCAGACGACAATGAATTCAGCTTTGTAGCGTGCCACCTACTTTGTCCTACGAGAGTGTGTCATTCAATTTGGGTACTCTCGACTCCGGATGTAATTTCAGTGTGGTTTGAACTGGGGAAGAGAGAAAAAGGGTAATTTAGAGTCAGCGAGGTCAGGTCTCACTTAGCCCCTAAACAGATAATCAATCTTTTGTTTCAAAGGATGATAAAAGTTAACTAAGTAAGAGTAAAACTAGGTCGATCAATCGAATCAACCATACGCAGACGGAACATTCGCGACCGGCGCCCAAGCTAAGGGCGGGCCCCGCCTAAAATAGGACTACCCTATTAAGCAAGAGCCTTGCCGACGAAAGAGGATAGGACAGAAGGAAGAGAGAGCTAAAGCCCTGCTATTCTGAGTCGCCAATGTCAAGGGAGACAGTTTGGAGAATTTTTTTTTTTTAAGAGTAAACGGTATGCATTAAATGAGTGATGGTCAGACCTCAATTTTCGCCAAATTTTGTTTTTTCAAGCCGAGAGTGTGGCAATTCAATTCCACAAAGTAACGGACAACGATCGCCACTTTTGGTGAATCATGGAAACTGAAATGTTCAGACACAACATCCAAAAAAAAAAAAAAAAAAAAAGTAATCCAAAACTATCTCCTTTGACATTTGTGCCTCCCAGAATAAGCAGGTTTAAAGCTTCTCTCCTCCTCTCCTATCCTCTTTCGTCGGCAAGGCTCTTGCTTGGACAAAGTCCGCCCCGCCCGCA
>NW_007382752.1:0-9301 GCF_000475195.1 Diaphorina citri | reverse complement strand
CGATTGGGTGGTCGGATCGATCGACGAGTCAAGATGTTTCCCAGAGAGACCGAAAATTTCTTTATTCGTGTTCAGGAGTGCTACCAAACTGACGCCCAAGACCTAAGTCCTGCTCGACCTTAATTTGTACGCGATCTCCGGTAGTGGATCCACGAATACCGTCTATGTTTTCCAGATGGTCTTTTCTTAGATGGTCTAATCTTACTTTGCCTTAGGTAAACTCCTCTTTTTCTTTCTTTCATCTACTTAAAGGGCGACCATGAAGCTCCGGTCAGCGATAGCTGAGGCCGCAACGCCACATTAAGTAAAGCCAAGATTAAACGAAGATCAAGAGCAAAACTCCGCCCTATGTGCTAGAGATCGATCCCGATGCAGACTGAACTCATCCAGATGCAGCATGGAAACAAGGAACATGACCGTGAACTCCTCGAGCTGGGATGACCCTCTCTTAGTCTACCTCCTGCAACGCAACCTCAATTTTCCCCCACCCCCCCCCCCTCTCACCAAGGCCAACCACGGGCCCAAAGCTAAAAACTCTGTCGTTTTTTTCAAGTTGATCTGTAGTTACATTTATATTCTTGTTAAGATCTCTGAGTTTTACTCTAGAACTTGGAATCAGGTAGATTCAGATATTAATTGTCTATGTAGCCTTGCTCAGGGTACTTATGATCATAGTTACACATTAGTGGTGTGCTTAATCTCAACTCACTACGGACCACCTTACTTTTGTCTACAAAGGATGAATGTTAGTCAAACGTCACTTTCAACCTAAGGTGCTGCTCTGAACATAGTGTTTACGATTACTATCGAGGCACGGACGGCACGCCTTCTCCATTATATTCAGTCCGACCGACGAAGAGTGATACATTATTATAAGGATAGGATAGGCGTTGACTTGGATGTCGTCCGTGTTGCTGTTTAATACACGTCTTGTTGTCAGTAATTATGTCCAGGTTAGTAAAACTGCTCATTGTTTTATTATTCCCGGATTCAGGGTTTAGCGACTACGACTCAGCGCCTTACCTCTTTCTAACTCACTGTTAATACTCGGTTCTCTTTGTCTTTGTTTTTGCGTTTGTTTTTTCAACAGAGCGAGGTGATATCATTAAAATTTTCTTTGCTTCGGTGCTTATTTTACCTTAAGGCGTTTTTAACAGTTGTATTATTGGCGTTCTCCTCCCTGTTTATAGTCCCACAGCCAGACGCTAGTCTACTCTCTGTTAAACGTCCGCGTCCCCTAGTTAGACAAGCCCTAGCTAGATAGATCAGTAATCAGTATTACATACTTACAGGTTTAGGTTTCTCTTGTCCTGCGCACCATAATTTAAAACATCAATTTTCAACTCTCTTTTGCAGTGTGGAGCAGAAGCTAGGAGCCACCGGAACGGACAGCACAGGAGGCTGCTACAACATCACCGAGGTGCAGGCTATCATGGCCGAGCTACTCGAGATCGAGAAGTCCCTACGCTCCGGCGAGAAGGAACGTAGCGAGCTCATGCAGAGCCTAGCCAAGCTCAAGGATGAGCTGACCCGGCTCGAACTGTGCGGAGATTCGAGCCCGGACGTGTCCACGCTCAATCTGACTCTGAGCACGGCCTCACAGACTGACCTGTGCGCAGAGGTAAGGAGTTTATTTAATCTACGCAGACTTTTTGCCGGCTAAGCTTTTGCTAATTTTATGACAAATAATAATAATACTCTTGAGTCGATATCGTTATGAAGACACTATCAAGTTTGATGTTGGGAAATCATATTATTACCGTGAATGAAGAGAGTTTCTAGATGAGCCTAGGATTTTTTCCTCCCTGACTAGTACGCTCACGAGAAACCAAGGTAAGTTGTCATATTATTACCGTGAATGAAGAGAGTTTCTATATGAGCCCAGGATTTTTTCCTCCCTGACTAGTACGCTCACGAGAAACCAAGGTACAACTCTAAATACTTCCGTGGTTCATATTATTACCGTGAATGAAGAGAGTTTCTAGATGAGCCTAGGATTTTTTCCTCCCTGACTAGTACGCTCACGAGAAACCAAGGTACAACTCTAAATAGATACTTCCGTGGCCGAGTGGATGTCACATAAGGCTTGGTCCCTGGTTCGATTCCCGGGAGGGTCGAAGTTTGTACTCCAAGCAGGGGTGCACTCTGTGCTTGAAGTTCAGGGTGCACTCAGCCTGGTGAGGACAAATGTGTAGTAAAGGAGAGGCTCGTAGTAATGCTGTGGAATCCTTCACCACAAATAAATCATGATTTAGAATATTTTAACTTTAACTATTAACAGATAAGGTTCGTTCTCGGAACGGCTAGTTCTCCTATCCTGTCTTCTCTTCAATTTCGGAACGATAAGACCTCAGTTGTTCCTTCTCTCAGACCTTATAAAAAAAGTTAGCACTAGGCATTTATTCTTTTTTTTTGAAATTTTAAGCATTTCTATTGCAATCAGCGTGTTTCGAACTTCCTTTATCAGCGAAGAAAAAAAAAAGTGGTTGAGCCCCATTCCATTTCATTTTTCAGGCGGACGGAAAATCAGCAGATGACAAGAAAGTGGAGAAACTGTTGAAGAAAACTTCGCGAGAAATCTACAAGCTGAGGAAGCACAAGGCAGGAAAAGGAAAACCGGATCTCATATCATTCAAGTAAGTATTTGGGTTTCTAAGCGCTAGGTCGCGGGTTCGATTCCCGCCCGGGCCGAACTTTATCCTAAACAAGCGAGGTTCGTTCTCGGAACGGCTGGCTTTCTCCTATCCTGTCCTCCTCTCTTTGATTTCGGGACGATAAGACCTCCGTTATTCAGTTTCTTCTATCAAAACACCAAAAATATATCAGTCGCGCTGTGATGTTTCAAAGTCATAGAGCAGGAAAAATGAGGACCAACGGAATTTTTCTTTTTCTTCTACGACTTCTAGATACCACGATAAATCGATCTAAAAAATACCCTTTTTTTTTTTTTTTTTTTTTTTTTTTTTTTCTTCTTTTTTTTTCGGGACGATAAGACCTCCGTTATTCAGTTTCCTCTATCAAAACACCGAAAATAATTGTATCTGTGCCTCCAATTTCAAGGAGAATAATAATAACTTATTTAGGAATAACAAACTTCAGTGGCGTAGTGGTTAGCACGGTGGACTTTGAATCTGGAGCTTGGTGGTTCGAGTCCAAGTCAAGCGACAAAATTTAGCGTAGTGTATTAAGTGGGAAACTACATTTGTGACATGCATTTATACTTAACACAATTAAAATTCCTTTTTTCTATTAATATTTATTAGATATTACAACATTAAATTCTAACTCTGAATTATCCCATCAGGATAAAATCCGCCCCGGGCGGGAATCGAACCCGCGGCCTAGCGCTTACAAGGCAGACGCACTACCAACAGTACCAACGAAGCTAAGTAGGCTGGCAAATGTGTAGTAAAGGAGAGGCTCGTAGTAATGCTGTGAAATCCTTCACCACAAATAAATCATGATTTAGAATATTTTAACTTTAACTATTAACACGTTCTCAGAACGGCTAGTTCTCCTATCCTGTCTTCTGCTCTTCGATTTCGGGACGATAAGACCTCAGTTGTTCCCTTTCTCAGACCTTATTAAAAAAGTTTTCACTAGGCATTTATTTTCTCTTTTCCCCCTCTAGGCTGTAAAGGATTCACTTTACCTAGTTTTACCGCACTGCCGCTTGCTCAGATTCACGATTTAACGTTTCTTTATTTTGTTTTCCTGCAGGCTGTGAAGGCGTCCCATGTGAAGCCGTGAGTCTGAAGCTGGAGCAGCTGAATAGAGAATTTGTACAGAGTAGCAGTGGAGAAGCTACGGGAGGTGGAGAGGAAGAATATGAGGAGGAAGAGGAGGAGGAGGATTCGAGTAGCGAGGAGGAGGACGAGGAGGAGGATATGATGGCTGTGTTCTGTTTAGACAATAGTGCGACCCATGACCGGTAAGGATTTTTTAATGGGTTTCCCATTTTTACCCCATCCTTCCTTTATTATTACGCTAGTAATAAAAAGGTATAGTGGACGGGCTATTGTATTCGCTTCGGTGTCTGTCTGTCCCCATGGAAGGACTTATCTAAACCTGGTCGACCTATACATCAAATTAAAGGTCCTTTTACCAGTTTTTTTTTTTATTTTTTTTAGTAATGGAAAGGAATTGGGTATTGGACCATTTTCCTACGCGCGTCCCAATATTTTTTTTTTTTACAATTCAAATTAAATTGATCCCAAGGGCAAGGCAATGCCTAATCCCTTGACAAATGGAGTGTGCCTGAAGGCATGTGATGTGTTCCAATCCACTCGACCCCAATATCACTGCTAGCTTCCTTGGCAGGGCAATTTACAATTTACAGAGTAGAAAAAAAAAAATAAATCAACAACACCAACCTTAGTGGTGTAGTAGTTCTATTCTATTCTATTCATAACCTATTTTTCTATTCTATCTCTTGCAGACAAGCAGAGTTGTGTCAGGTTCTAGAAGAGATAGAGCTAGATCCCACACCTCCCCCTGTCACATCGGAAGATAAGACTACCAACACGGAGTGTGTGTTTGTGCCGGGTAAATCTTCGTCGCATCACGGAGGCAGTGTGACGGGCAGTGGAAGCAAGTCAATCGTGATCAAACGCTCGCAGACATTTTCGCCTGTGGCGCGGAACTCCTATATTTGTAGGGTGAGTAGTACTTATGAAGATGGATTTACACTAACCTGGTTTATGGGGCACTGTGCTCGCCCATCTGATGAGGGACATACTACGGGATGGGCATGCTACGACACAGACCACAGGCGTCTAAAGTAGCAGATGTTTTATTGCTACGAAATAAAAATGGCGCCGGTGGTGAAAAACACTATTTTTTTTTTTATTATTATTTTTTAAGCCCCTCAGTATAATGTTGGTTCTGTGTTTGTGTTTCAGTTAAACCGAAGTGAGAGTGATAGTTCAATGCCCCTGTACAGACGAACGCATTCATTTTCCTTAGTCAACAATGCCTTGTTTCGTTGTTTTTTACTTTTTTTTCTTCCCATCTTCTGTAGACTTTTTTTTTTTTTTTTTACCTTGACAAATGGTAAATGAAAACAATGAGATTAGTTAAAACAGACATATAAATAAATTTATTTCCTCAATAAATATATTAAACAAAATCGAGTAAATTTAGAATATGCTTTGGTACTGTAAGTACATAACCAAGGACCTATGTATTTAATCTAAGTTACAAGGGGGCCAATATGCTATACACTGAGGCGAGTGTCTGAAATACATCAACGCAAAAAAAAAACTAACTTCTGCTGGGAATCGAACCCGGATTAAACGCTACGCCTCACCTGCGTGATGGTCATTTGAGTATGAGGACTGGTCCCTCTAGTAGGTCGCGGGTTCGATTCCTGCCTGAGGCAGATTTTATCCTAAACAGATAAGTTTCGTACTAGAAACGCCTGGCCGTCTCCTATCCTGTCCTCTCTTCGCTGCTTTCTAGACTATAAGACTAGAAGTTACAGGTCCCTCCATTAAACCCCTTAAAAATAAAAACAGCTTGTTGATAATCCAAAATCAAAAGCGCAAAAGGATAGTTCATGGTGACATTCAAGGAAGATAATGTACAGACTACAGATAGAATAGAATATACCCTGCTTGTACTGCCAGAATGAGACTGAAAAATCCCTTTATTCCCACAGATAGAGTATTTGAACTTTTCCTAATAGTATTATATCTTTATTGTTTCCATCAGGTACCGGGTCCATGCGGTGCAAGTCTCATCACTCGGGTCCGCGGACCTCACTCGACCTCGAACTGGATCTGAGGGCCCAACACACCAAGCTGCAATCTCTACAGGACGAAATCCAGTCCCTGAGGAATCTCAAGTCCAGACTCGAGCTGGCCAAGGAGAAAAACGATGTGGAAATAGCCAACTGGGTCCTGGAAGATGCCCAGTTCCAACATCTCATCTCACAGGTAATAGAACGAACGAACTTTGTTTCACCGCCGTTTTTATTTCGTAGCAATGAAACAACTGCTACATTAGACGCCTGTTGTCTGTGTCGTAGCATGCTCATCTCGTAGTATGCCTCTCATCAAATGGTCGAGAAGAGACACAATACTTCCCATTTAGGTGCTGGGTCAACACGAGAACACCAGAAAGTTACCCGTGTTAGTGTTTTCCAAGTTTGAAGTCGACGATTTTATACGAAACAGTACAAACCAGCAAAGATATTGTGGATCCCATTTAGGTGCTGGGTCAACACGAGAACACCAGAAAGTTACCCGTGTTAGTGTTTTCCAAGTTTGAAGTCGACGATTTTATACGACACAGTACAAACCAGCAAAGATATTGTGGAAAAATACTGGAATGCTCGGGGAAGAATGACCTTTGTAAACAACAAGTAAACATCATATTATAGAGATCTTGAGTTAAATAAAACCTGTGCTTCAACACAAATATCTTGAAGCTATTCGCGTGTTATTTTATACGACACAGTACAAACCAGCAAAGATATTGTGGAAAAATACTGGAATGCTCGGGGAAGAATGACCTTTGTAAACAACAAGTAGTAAACATCATATTATAGAGATCTTGAGTTAAATAAAACCTGTGCTTCAACACAAATATCTTGAAGCTATTCGTGTGTTGGATTTTATTAATTTTACTAATGGTAGAATTTTTCAATTCCATTTCATTTTCCAGGCGGACGGAAAATCAGCAGATGACAAGAAAGTGGAAAAACTGTTGAAGAAAACTTCGCGAGAAATCTACAAGCTGAGGAAGCACAAGGCAGGAAAAGGAAAGCCGGATCTCATATCATTCAAGTAAGTATTTGGGGTTTCTAAGCGCTAGGTCGCGGGTTCGATTCCCGCCCGGGACGAACTTTATCCTAAACAAGCGAGGTTCGTTCTCGGAACGGCTGGCTTTCTCCTATCCTGTCCTCCTTTCTTTGATTTCCGGACGATAAGACCTCCGTTATTCAGTTTCCTATCAAAACACCGAAAATAATAGATCAGTTGCGCTTACTTGGGTGATGTTTCAAAGTCATAGAGCAGGAAAAATGAGGACCAGGACCAACGGAATTTTTCTTTTCCTTCTACGACTTCTAGATACCACGATAAATCGAAGCCCAGTGGTAACGCGCTTGCTTGCCATGCAGAAGGTCCCGGGTTCGAATCTCACCATCGACAAAAATTTGTACTCGATTTTCGATTGAAAATATTTCAACGGGCTTTCTGGTGTGCTAGATATGTCATTATACGAAATAGAAATGTCTTAGAAATACACCGATAGTTAACTTTTTTTTAGGTGGGATTCAGCTCGCGGTACTAAGTGTTTCACCGCTAGCAACAGGCAATGAAACACCTTAACTTACGGTGTGAGAGCCGAACTTTTTTGTTTTAAACCGCTTTAAACTCCGGACTGGTAGTGAGTAAATACGTATGCCAAATGAGAATGAATCTATGAAAATAGTAGGAAACTTTGTTTTCTAACTAATGGACAAATCCCCGATTCACTCTGGAGCGACTGAGATTTAAGGGAAAAAGAGAGAAGGGGTCAAGTTTGGTGTGACTTTAATGTAGGCTTTGACGTCACGGCATACGCTCCCGTAGGCGATGACGTCATAATTCATTACTTCCGCTTCGTTTGTTTGTGCGCAAGCGTTTCTGCGCATTTTGACGTGAATCTGTTTCATCCACCGTGCGATGTTTCGACTTAAGTAACAGCAGACTGGCGGACTTATGAAATACATCCATAGCTATTGATGTGAACTCGGCCATGGAACGAAGACATTGTTCATACATGACGTTACATGATGTCTGGACAGGGAGACGATCCATTTGTAGCGTGATTTTCTTATGTACCTGGGAAAATCAAAACAATAATTATTTATTTAAGCTATGATTATGTGGAGAGCGATTTTCTTATGTACCTGGGAAAATCGTTCACGTCAATTAAGTTGAATTTGAATTTCATGGTCCTTGAAACCAATGTTTTGGTCAAAATAACGTGACAGATGGTCTAACTAACCTGTCTTTTGCCTAGTTAGCTTGGAGGGTAGCGCGCCTGCCTTGTAAGCGCTAGGTCGCGGGTTCGATTCCCGGCCGGAGCGGATTTTATCCTGAACAGTGAAGGTTCGTTCTCGGACGAAAGATAAAAGCGTACATGAGGCAAGGGTAGAGAGGAAAAGGTGACCGAATATGATTCTATTTGGTTCCTTTCTTGCCTTGGTAATATTGGATAACGCGTTGCGTGAGGTAAAAGAAGAACGGAATTTCAATTTTGTGTATCATTGTTTCGCCCTCAGGTATTCATCATCAGACAGTACGCTGCACATCAGCATAGAGAAGGCTCGTAGTCTCAGCGCCCTACTGACTGCATTAAGCCAGATTCCCCCTATAGTACAGATCACACCATCACAGACTGTGATTCACAGATAGTGATGGGTAAATACCCGTGTACTTATTTTTGGGGTAAATACCCATTTTTTATAAATACCCGGGTATTTTCAAGAAGCACCTCAGTCGATTTGTGCCCGGGAAATTAAAAAAAAAAAAAATCAAGTGACGATGTTTTTTGTTTATTTTTCTTCTTTTTTTAAAAAATACCCAAGGGGGTGGATAAATACCCGGGTAAATACCCAATTTTTATTTACCCACCCAGTGGGTATTTACCCACGACCCATCACTATTCACAGCACAGTCAAAATATTCTTACGGGTAATTAAATGGGAGTATTCTGCCGTTCAAGTTTATGCTCACTCCCATCTTATCACCTGTATTTGACCGTTCTTAGAACGTACTGTGACTAGAGCTTTGCAGTATGGTGGGAATGAGGCTTTAATATTTCGCTTCGTCAAGGTATGTTTTTGAATTGGTGCTCCGAACTAGTTAGAATAACTTATAGCCCATAATCAGAGTTAGAAACTCGGTTGAGTTTAACTCTTTTAAATCTAGCAATCTGATTGGCTGAAAATTTTGAAATCAACCAATCAGATAACCCAAGAGTTACACCGAGTTTAAATTCAGATTATGTTCCTGGCCATAAAACGATGTTGAATACACCAGCTCTGTGTGGACTACGGAACTAAGCAACGTCCTATGCGTCTTGCAACTGGATGGGTGACACGTGACGTGTTACTTGCGTGTGCTCTGCCTTGTAAGGACAATTGGTTGGTTTCAAATGTTTTAATTCCAGCAAAAGCCTGGCTTTAACCCTGGATTAGTTTTTTTCAACTTACTCACCAGGCTGGGCGTTGCTCATCTTCGGTGTCCTCCAGGTGTATTCAGCATCGGACCTAATACCCGCCACACACGTTACGATAGACGGTCTCGCA
>NW_007382751.1:0-7743 GCF_000475195.1 Diaphorina citri | reverse complement strand
TTCCGAGTGAAAAATACCATAATAACATCATTGGGTAAGTTTTGGTAAGTTCCGAACATTTCCGAGTGAAAAATACCGCAATAACATCATTGGGTAAGTTTTGGTAAGTTCCGAACATTTCCGAGTGAAAAATACCGTAATAACATCATTGGGTAAGTTTTGGTAAGTTCCGAACATTTCCGAGTGAAAAATACCATAATAACATCATTGGGTAAGTTTTGGTAAGTTCCGAACATTTCCGAGTGAAAAATACCATAATAACATCATTGGGTAAGTTTTGGTAAGTTCCGAACATTTCCGAGTGAAAAATACCATAATAACATCATTGGGTAAGTTTTGGTAAGTTCCGAACATTTCCGAGTGAAAAATACCATAATAACATCATTGGGTAAGTTTTGGTAAGTTCCGAACATTTCCGAGTGAAAAATACCATAATAACATCATTGGGTAAGTTTTGGTAAGTTCCGAACATTTCCGAGTGAAAAATACCATAATAACATCATTGGGTAAGTTTTGGTAAGTTCCGAACATTTCCGAGTGAAAAATACCATAATAACATCATTGGGTAAGTTTTGGTAAGTTCCGAACATTTCCGAGTGAAAAATACCATAATAACATCATTGGGTAAGTTTTGGTAAGTTCCGAACATTTCCGAGTGAAAAATACCATAATAACATCATTGGGTAAGTTTTGGTAAGTTCCGAACATTTCCGAGTGAAAAATACCATAATAACATCATTGGGTAAGTTTTGGTAAGTTCCGAACATTTCCGAGTGAAAAATACCATAATAACATCATTGGGTAAGTTTTGGTAAGTTCCGAACATTTCCGAGTGAAAAATACCATAATAACATCATTGGGTAAGTTTTGGTAAGTTCCGAACATTTCCGAGTGAAAAATACCATAATAACATCATTGGGTAAGTTTTGGTAAGTTCCGAACATTTCCGAGTGAAAAATACCATAATAACATCATTGGGTAAGTTTTGGTAAGTTCCGAGTTATTTCTGAGTGAAAAACACCATGGTAATATCTTTGGCTAATTTTTAGTAAGTTCGGGTGGTTTCCGAGTGAGAAAACACCATAATAACATCATTATGTAAGTTTTAGTAAGTTTGGGTCATTCCCGAGTTAAAAATGCCATAGTAACATCATTGGGTAAGTTTTAGTAAGTTCCGACCATTTCCTAGTGAAAATACCGTAATAACATCATGGGATAAGTTTTGGTAAGTTCCGAAAATTCCGGGTGAAAAATACCGTAATAACATCATTGGGTAAGTTTTGGTAAGTTTCGAACATTTCCGAGTGAAAAATACCGTAATAACATCATTGTGTAAGTTTTGGTAAGTTCCGATCATTTCCGAGTGAAAAATTAAATAATATATAATAACATCATTAGGTATGTTTTGGTAAGTTCTGATCATTTCCGAGTGAAATACATCATAGTAGGTAACATAATTATGTAGCTGGTCCTAACCAACTTTGGATATTATGTATCACCTCATCAGGTAAAACCCGGCATTTTAGGAGAAAAACAGAAAAGGCCAAATACGCCCTTTGTCACTGTCCTCAATTGTCTATTGAAATCAGAAATGATATCTGTTCAGTTTTAATGTTTCGTTATGGAGATACATAAATTTGAAATTTCCCAGACTTAAAAGAGATGATAATGTTGATATATTTCATTTTCTTGTAGGTATACCGTTTGATAAATTGGTAATGTTGTGGGTTGGGTAGGGTGTTCTACCCATTATGGAAGAGTACTTTCAGTGTTAGAACTGCGGCATTCCGCGGGTAATACTTGTAAATCCCGCAAAATCCCACGCGGAATTGGTCACACGCGGCTACTTTCCCTGTCGCGTATAATATCTCTAGTAGCGCGGTCAAACTTTCTTGACTTGGCGGGGCGGAGCGCTACCGCGCCCCTTAATCACCTCATCAGGTAAAACCCGGCATTTTAGGAGAAAAACAGAAAAGGCCAAATACGCCCTTTGTCACTGTCCTCAATTGTCTATTGAAATCAGAAATGATATCTGTTCAGTTTTAATGTTTCGTTATGGAGATACATAAATTTGAAATTTCCCAGACTTAAAAGAGATGATAATGTTGATATATTTCATTTTCTTGTAGGTATACCGTTTGATAAATTGGTAATGTTGTGGGTTGGGTAGGGTGTTCTACCCATTATGGAAGAGTACTTTCAGTGTTAGAACTGCGGCATTCCGCGGGTAATACTTGTAAATCCCGCAAAATCCCACGCGGAATTGGTCACACGCGGCTACTTTCCCTGTCGCATATAATATCTCTAGTAGCGCGGTCAAACTTTCTTGACTTGGCGGGTCGGAGCGCTACCGCGCTCCTTAATACCGTTTGATAAACTGGTAATATTGTGGGTTGGGTAGGGTGTTCTACCCATTATGGAGTACCTATGTTATACTTTCAGTGTTAGAACTGCGGCATTCCGCGGGTAATACTTGTAAATCCCGCAAAATCCCACGCGGAATTGGTCACATTCCGCGTGAGATCCCGCGGGATTCGAACCCCTACCCCATCCGCTCAGCAGATTGTCAGAAACCACACTCCTTACCACTCGGACACTCCGACTTCTGTCTTTACGTAGCACAAAACTTCCTAATTAATCAACTCGAGCGATAATTTAGAATTTTCTCCCTAAAAGTCACTCTTTTATCAAATTTAAGGCCGAAGGGCCCTTCGAGTAAGCTCACTCATCAGAATTATGAAGCACTTCCGGATGTCGTAGAAACTTGAAATTGGGCAGTATGGTAGGTCTTGATGAGTAAGCTCACTCATCAGAATTATGAAGCACTTCCGGATGTCGTAGAAACTTGAAATTGGGCAGTATGGTAGGTCTTGATGAGTAAGCTCACTCATCAGAATTATGAAGCACTTCCGGATGTCGTAGAAACTTGAAATTGGGCAGTATGGTAGGTCTTGATGAGTAAGCTCACTCATCAGAATTATGAAGCACTTCCGGATGTCGTAGAAACTTGAAATTGGGCAGTATGGTAGGTCTTGATGAGTAAGCTCACTCATCAGAATTATGAAGCACTTCCGGATGTCGTAGAAACTTGAAATTGGGCAGTATGGTAGGTCTTGATGAGTAAGCTCACTCATCAGAATTATGAAGCACTTCCGGATGTCGTAGAAACTTGAAATTGGGCAGTATGGTAGGTCTTGATGAGTAAGCTCACTCATCAGAATTATGAAGCACTTCCGGATGTCGTAGAAACTTGAAATTGGGCAGTATGGTAGGTCTTGATGAGTAAGCTCACTCATCAGAATTATGAAGCACTTCCGGATGTCGTAGAAACTTGAAATTGGGCAGTATGGTAGGTCTTGATGAGTAAGCTCACTCATCAGAATTATGAAGCACTTCCGGATGTCGTAGAAACTTGAAATTGGGCAGTATGGTAGGTCTTGATGAGTAAGCTCACTCATCAGAATTATGAAGCACTTCCGGATGTCGTAGAAACTTGAAATTGGGCAGTATGGTAGGTCTTGATGAGTAAGCTCACTCATCAGAATTATGAAGCACTTCCGGATGTCGTAGAAACTTGAAATTGGGCAGTATGGTAGGTCTTGATGAGTAAGCTCACTCATCAGAATTATGAAGCACTTCCGGATGTCGTAGAAACTTGAAATTGGGCAGTATGGTAGGTCTTGATGAGTAAGCTCACTCATCAGAATTATGAAGCACTTCCGGATGTCGTAGAAACTTGAAATTGGGCAGTATGGTAGGTCTTGATGAGTAAGCTCACTCATCAGAATTATGAAGCACTTCCGGATGTCGTAGAAACTTGAAATTGGGCAGTATGGTAGGTCTTGATGAGTAAGCTCACTCATCAGAATTATGAAGCACTTCCGGATGTCGTAGAAACTTGAAATTGGGCAGTATGGTAGGTCTTGATGAGTAAGCTCACTCATCAGAATTATGAAGCACTTCCGGATGTCGTAGAAACTTGAAATTGGGCAGTATGGTAGGTCTTGATGAGTAAGCTCACTCATCAGAATTATGAAGCACTTCCGGATGTCGTAGAAACTTGAAATTGGGCAGTATGGTAGGTCTTGATGAGTAAGCTCACTCATCAGAATTATGAAGCACTTCCGGATGTCGTAGAAACTTGAAATTGGGCAGTATGGTAGGTCTTGATGAGTAAGCTCACTCATCAGAATTATGAAGCACTTCCGGATGTCGTAGAAACTTGAAATTGGGCAGTATGGTAGGTCTTGATGAGTAAGCTCACTCATCAGAATTATGAAGCACTTCCGGATGTCGTAGAAACTTGAAATTGGGCAGTATGGTAGGTCTTGATGAGTAAGCTCACTCATCAGAATTATGAAGCACTTCCGGATGTCGTAGAAACTTGAAATTGGGCAGTATGGTAGGTCTTGATGAGTAAGCTCACTCATCAGAATTATGAAGCACTTCCGGATGTCGTAGAAACTTGAAATTGGGCAGTATGGTAGGTCTTGATGAGTAAGCTCACTCATCAGAATTATGAAGCACTTCCGGATGTCGTAGAAACTTGAAATTGGGCAGTATGGTAGGTCTTGATGAGTAAGCTCACTCATCAGAATTATGAAGCACTTCCGGATGTCGTAGAAACTTGAAATTGGGCAGTATGGTAGGTCTTGATGAGTAAGCTCACTCATCAGAATTATGAAGCACTTCCGGATGTCGTAGAAACTTGAAATTGGGCAGTATGGTAGGTCTTGATGAGTAAGCTCACTCATCAGAATTATGAAGCACTTCCGGATGTCGTAGAAACTTGAAATTGGGCAGTATGGTAGGTCTTGATGAGTAAGCTCACTCATCAGAATTATGAAGCACTTCCGGATGTCGTAGAAACTTGAAACTTATATTGGGAATAAAGGGAGAACGGGCTCTAGTCTTGATTTCAAATTATTACATGAAAGTAAATCGAAAAATCAAATCAAGAATAATAATAAACTGAATATTAAACAAATTAGGTAGGTACATATGTAGAATCTGTTCTTTAATCACGATCGAATAAACTACGGGCTAAAAAATTCCCGGAGGGACGGGCCCAGCTTGTTGTATTTAACCTAACACTAATCACTACTCGTTTGTGCCAGTTCCTTTGGTAGCAATATTCCACCGACGTGACTTCTGCTCAAGTACCACGAAAAATATTTTAATTTATTTATTTTTTTTAAGCTGTATATTCAACGTGAGATAAGGTGATAAAAATTATATAAAAAAAAATAAAATTTTATTAAAATTAAAGCACTCCCACTCATAATAAGGAACAAACTAAAATGAAGAGTCGCGTGACACGTTTCCACTGGCATTGCTACGCGACATTCCTTTGATCCGGACCGACTTTCATCGGATAGAAATCGCATGGTCGCACGACTTTTTCTCGTGTCGCGCGACACGTTTCCACTATGCGACTTTTGTCTCGCGCGACGTGACCTGTTTTCACTTACAACATTTGTCGCGCGACGTGACCTGTTAAGAACTAAAGCACTCCCCGACAAAATCGCGCGACGTGACCTGTTTTCACTTGCAATTAAAAAATATTTTAATTTATTTTTTAAGCTGTGTATTCAACGTGATATAATATAGGGTGATGAAAATTATAAAAAAAAATTAAAATTTTATTAAAATTAAAGCACTCCCACTCATAATAAGGAACAAACTAAAATGAAGAGTCGCGCGACACGTTTCCACTGGCATTGCTACGCGACATTCCTTTGATCCGGACCGACTTTCATCGGATAGAAGTCGCATGGTCGCACGACTTTTTTCGTGTCGCGCGACACGTTTCCACTAAGCGATTTTTGCCGCGCGACAGGGTCGCGCGGCAAAAGTCGCGTTGGTGGAAATCCACCTTAATGCTTCATTCGAAAGTCACTGATTGTCTTCATTAATGGAATTTATGCGTGCATTAGTGTTTGTCAAGCACCGGTCTGACGAGATTTGATGTGTTTTAGAGACACTCCTTTTTTGTGGATAATCTCCAAAGCATAAATTTGAATTATTTTTCTTTTCTAAAGTTGAGGGGGTTAGAAGGGTCACCTTAATCTACTAACCTGACCTGACCGGACTCCGATCTCATTGAAACTTGTGTGCTTGCCAACATACCGGAGATTCCACAATTCAGAGGGCACTTCACACTTTTCTCTACACTTTACACATACAAAGAGTAGGGAAGAGGGAAGATACTTGAACGAAATTTTAATTGATTTAATTTCTCAAAAGACCTCCGAGCATTTCCCTGCCTATTCTTCTGTACATTAGGGTTATCGCACACTACTAACTTCTCAGTCGCCTGACGGTTTAATCGAATTTGGTGATGATTCCACAGCGCACACTAGGCTGTTGAAAACTTGGATTACTCTATTCTCTATTGAGTTAAAAACTTGGTAAGGAAGGACATCTCAACGATTTATTTCTTATTACTTTACTGTATACACTCTCATAATGAACTGTAGGTGTCTGTTGTACAATAGGAACCTACTGATTGAGCAGTCGGTTAACAGCTCTTCAAATTATTTTACAGTAAAAATCTAATAATTTCATTGTACTGTGTGTGCAACTGTGCATTCTAATACATACTCGGTACTCGTATTATAGGCATGTCCATTTAATCGAAAATTTTGTAGTGTGAGGCAGCCCTTATTGTTTCCGGGGGGGAATTGTTATCGAGGTGCTATTGAAAAGCTTGATAATTTTCAAGTGGTCCCACTCGCAATTACGGGAAAGTTCTTGACTTGTTACCCACTATCGACTAATAGTGTGAATTGTGAGGTGGTTGTTAGGAGACTGTTCAAAGTTCCATGTCTATAGTCTCTAACATCCCATTTTTCTCTTCGATAATTCTTTCTCTCTCTCTCTCTCTCTCCTTGAATTCGTTACTGATGTATATAAGGTAGGTATATAGTACACTCTAAGCTGAATTCTACATAAAGTTCAACCTATCGCTCAAGTAAGAATTACATATTACTACTATATGTTAAGAACTTCAAACTTATACTTACATACATATTATGTAGGCTGTATCATTAAATTTTGGGTCCTTTTTTTACTAATGATAAGATACCTGTACCTATTAGTTACCTAGTTGAGATTTTGTGGGGTCTAAAAAGGTCTACTTACTTTTTAAGAGGACCACCTACAAGCCTCTTTATTCCATTAGAATAAAGGAAAAAAAAAAAAAAAAAAAAAAAAAAAAAAAAAAAAAAAAAAAAAAAAAAAAAAAAAAAACATTAGTGAGACAGATAGATAGAGAAACAAACAAACGGGGAAAATATTCACATATTAATATAATTATATAGGTACCTACTCGATCTGTTCGTTTTTATCGTAAGTAGAGCAATTTAATATCTAAGACTATAATAATTAGTTATAATGCGACGCGTAATTAACATAAAAAATACATATTAGATAAAGATATAGTTAATAAGACCTTAAATTAAACTAAACTAACTAAACTAAAGTAAATTTGGTATATTTAAAGGTACAGGTATTTAAAGTGATCCACCTTCTTCAATGTTGTTCCACTCATTACAATGTCTCCTTCAACAGGTTCCTCACTTTTCAGTACAACGATCTCGCTTTTACCTGCACTGAATTTTAGACCATATTCGGCGGCTATATATGTCCACTTATCAATTTGGGTTTGTAATAGATCAGTTGCGCTTACTTGTGTGATGTTTCAAAGTCATAGAGCAGGAAAAATGAGGACCAACGGAATTT
>NW_007382750.1:5967-16767 GCF_000475195.1 Diaphorina citri | reverse complement strand
AGAAAGAAAAAACCAACTAACCAAACCGTCTCCTCTGGAACTTGTTAATGTTTTTGTTAAAGATTTCATTTCCTATGAAATGAAAATCACAACAAGATTACATAGAATAATGTTATAGTTAGATTAATTTAAGAAATGCAGTTCATAATTACTTAACAGTAAAAAAAAGTAGGCAACCTAAGTTCGTACCTGATAATGGAACTCAAAAACAAGTTTACCCCCTGTATTCCGGGCCTGAACAGCTCTGTGATGTAATTAATTAGGAATCCGAGTAAGCGTTGTGCTTCTAGATACATATACAAGATGAAACGTATTTTTTTGCTCTGTTCAAAGCTTGGATAAGGGAAGTGCTGAGGGGGATATGTCGACCCCATTTTGTTCACATTTACTTTCGTGTAGACTCCAGTCTCCTGATTTTATAGGGGTTTGTCGGAAATATTCACTGCTCTTTTCCGTCGTTAACGAATCCCAAAATATTTCTCATGGTTTTGATTTCTATTTACATTCTTAAATATTATGACTAAAATTTAATAATTGGAGGACTCAATTCAAGAAGATCCTGTTTATATTTTTTGTCGAAATCGAATTATGCATTTTACTGGAAAGCTGGTGTTGTCAAAAAGTCACTTGAAGTTGGGCTTTTTCATCAAAATGTACCTACCCATTTTAACTTAAAAAGTGCCTAAAATGTACGATTGTACATCCGATGTACGGTTGTACACCTATCCCTTTTTCGTACGCTTTTTTGTCCACGCTGGTCGTCCTGTCCTTTATGTATGTTGGATTCAATGCTTCCCAACATGTTTATGTTGACTGGAACGGTCCAAACTATACAGTGATGCTAAATCGGTGGATGTACGATTGTACATCCGATGTACGGTTGTACACCTATCCCTTTTTCGTACGCTTTTTTGTCCACGCTGGTCGTCCTGTCCTTTTTTTCAAATCCTTCAAACTGGTGTACATTCTTCCTCAGCAGATCCCTGTTTGCAATGTCGTCTTCTCTGATTCCCATCTTCATTATACCTGACTTATCTTCTTTGAACCATCGTATTTGAGTTTTAGGATAATTTCATTTCCTATGAGCCTTTCTGTGTTTCTGAACATTTAATGTAGGTAGCTCAAAAATAGGGAAGGGATGTGCAGAAAAAAATCTGAATCACGACAATCTTCAACTTCAGAGCTTATTGAAAAAAATTCTCGTGCTGAGCTGAATATTTTCCATGTATAGAATTTCCACGAAACTGAATTTTTGAAGATTGGAAACCAAAATTTTCACACATTTCGCCTGCGGCGCTGTTTTTACTTCACCGCACTACTCGTAAGAATAGGAACACACTGCCATCAGGTTGCACAGGAGGATCACTTACATAACGAGTGAAAATTTTTGGAAGGAAGCACAATGAACTCCTATCTGCTCCAATGTAAAGGTCCCGTCCATACCAAAAATTAAATCATACGAATGACCCCACCTCCAAGAGCCACAAATTATGGTTGAACCAAACATAAAATGCTCTTAGAGGGCGAGATCCTAATAAAGTTGATGGCATAACATCCGGCCTCGGAGAATTCCTTCAAACTTGGTCTCCAGATTGTTTACCTACTGCAATGCTGTCACCGCCACTGTACACTATGAATCGAATTATGCACTTACTTGACAGTGCGACACTCCACCACCTGAGGTAGCAGAGTGAGAAAAATCACTCCTCGGAAAAGCCCTGTCTCAGCTGCGATCTGTGTAGGACTGTGGCTCTAAAACTCAAACCATAACTGGATCAACAGCGAGATGAAAAATAGGCCCCATTTGCGGTGTTGGACAGCACGAAACTACCTTTTCACCTGCTTACCAACCCCAATAGATCTAACCACCACTGATCTGTGGTCTCATGTTGCTGTGCCTAACAATTAGGGAAGTTGAAGGAACGTACGTTGCTACAACTCAAACCATAACTGGATCAACAGCGAGATGAAAAATAGGCCCCATTTGCGGTGTTGGACAGCACGAAACTACCTTTTCACCTGCTTATCAACCCCAATAGATCTAACCACCACTGATCTGTGGTCTCATGTTGCTGTGCCTAACAATTAGGGAAGTTGAACAATAGGTAACGAAACAAAACTGAATGGATGAAGAAAACTCGACTCTTTATTGCGATGAAAATGTATCTTTATTGGCTTTGTTGAGAGTAAACTACCAAGAGTTCTACCCTGATCACACCGGTTAAGGTAGATTTTCAAATGGAATGTAATTTCAAATTGGTCAAACAGGAAATAATTGGTGCCACAGCTCAATCATGAAGTAATGTCGTCGGTCGATTTGGTACTGGACTTAGGGTTTCCAGACGTCCGGGTTTTCCCGGACATGTCCGGGTTTTTACATGTTTGTCCGGCGTCCGGGGGGATTTTTGAAAATTTGGGAAATGTCCGGGTTTTTGATGATAAGACTCCAATAATATTAAAAAGCGTTTTTCATTCTTTTGAGAAAAGATTTGAAAAAAAAAAAAAGATGTATTAAAGACATTTCTTCATCCTGTAAACCAAGGATTCTTTGGGCCTTAGGTACGCTTTTAAGAGGCGGTAAGGAGAGTTTAAAGTTTTTTACATAGTCAAACGTGGTCAAAACGGGTCCACACGCTTGTCGAGACCGTAAACCGGAAATGAATTCAATCATGTGTGCTAGTCAAGAAGAAGTGTAAGGGGCTGACTTTAGTTGGTGTAACAAATTCGACCAAACAACTACAAAGAACGTATGCTTAACAGGTATTACATAGTCTGTTAAATAATCCATCCAGTACATTTTTATGTGTACTGCTTACAGTTGGCGCGATACATATTTGAACATCCGTAAAGATCCATTTTATGTACTATCATCCATCACCAGATGATTAGCTAGAAACTAAAAAAAAAAAAAGTCCTCTTGCAATAAATAAATCGCGTTCCACAACGTTTCCTGTTTTGTCCATTATGGGCCAGCCACTGGTACTTAATGTCGAAGTACGACAAGTCATTTATGTCATTGAGCATTTTTTCGCTTCTTTGCCTTTTCCCATGTACAGACGGGATCGGCGTTTTCAGCCTCTCAATCAGCCCTAACTAGGGTGTTTGCTTTGGGCTGACATTTGGTTTTGGCTACAAATTTTACGAGTGGATGGCCTTCGCACTCAACCTTTGCTCTTCCTTTAGCAAGGGAAAGGCTGGTATACTCCTTGTTTAAAGTCCCCCCAGCCAGCAGACTAAGCTGGTCTACTTTATCTGACTGAGGGACTTTTGTAGAAGGATAGGCAAAGAAGAAAATTGCTCTGCTTTGAAGAGTCTACCTAATCCCATGTTTTAACTTTCTATTTCGATATCTCTCACCGTAGGTAGATACTAAAGCTGAAAACCGCCAAAAAGTAGTTGAAATACCACTAGGCGCTTTAGGTAGGTACCTAACACTACTTACCTAAAGGGTTCGTGTGGTGTTGAATTTGAGAGCTTCTTTCCAAGTTTCAGGTCAGGCAGTCTCGGTCATAAATGTCATAATACATATCATATTTTGTACACGGGACCAAAAACGCTTTTTGGCACTGAAAACTGACCATGGAAAATGCTGATTGGAATAACTAGGAAAGTAAAGAAAAACCGTTTGATCGACCGCGCGCTGAACTGAGAAAACGTGCTGAGTACATAAAATCACCCTCGACTGATGTGAATACATAAAAAAAGAAAAGTTTTTCGAATGTTTTATTGCACCGTTTCGTGAAGTCGCCGGTCTCGGACATGATCGGTACTTTTCGTGTGTGTTCGGCAAAGCAGGGCAATGTGATTTTGTTTTATGTGGATTTTTTACTTCTTTTGCTATCAGGTTACTGTAGGTTCTGCTAAATTTCAAAGAGTACAACTAGTCCAAGACTATAGACTACAACTTACAAGTGCACCGTTTCGTGAAGTCGCCGGTCTCGGACATGATCGGTACTTTTCGTGTGTGTTCGGCAAAGCAGGGCAATGTGATTTTGTTTTATGTTAATGGATTTTAATGTAATTTCAAATTGGTCAAACGGGAAATAATTGGTGCCACAGCTCAATCATGAAGTAATGTCGTCGGTCGATTTGGTACTGGTTTTGTACCAATCTACATTTTACTTCACACAGTAGGTAACCTTTTTTCAAAAGGTTTGACAGAGGAAATGTGACATCTTACTATCCTGAAATTGAAAAGGGCTTGAAGTTAGCTGTTCTGAAAACAAACCTTATGTGATAAATTTTTCCCTGGGTGGAATTTGAACCTGTGACCTAGCAGACACACTACCCTCCAAGCTAACAAGGATAGCCAAAGATAACTTATTATTATACATATGATTGTAAATGGTTGGGATACCAACAATACCATGAATACCAATGATACCCTTGAATTTATTATCTTTTCTTGTACTTTCAGATTCAAAGTCACAATGGAGATATTTGTGGATGACACCAAAGTATTGAATGTCAACCAGTGGATCTGTGAACAGTTGTTACCTCTAGTAAAACAAGAAGCAGAAAATTGTCTTGATCTCAACAAAGTCATCCGAGGTAAGAACACAATTTTAAAAATTAGCACAGGCTGGAGGTATCTCAAGCACTCCTTGGTGAATGATCTTAAGGTAAGAAGTTGTTAGACTGTGGTAGTGATGAACATGAGATAATACAAAATCAAATTTTGGTCTTGTAAATATCAAGTCAAGCCAAGAAAAATTTCTCTTATCTTGTCTTCTAAAAATGACCATGAGGCTAGAAATGACTATTTCTTGTCTTGTAATGCATCACTATACTGGCCAAATAGGAGATAAAACCTGCCATCACTATACCAAAGAATTAAAGCAAAATGTTCTTCCTAGCCTTAAATAGGGCTGTTTTTTTGACTGATTAGCTGTGATTGACATGATTTTAGTTTTGGTGTTGTTCTATACAGCTGGATGCCTTTCCTAGTGTCAACCCTCCGTATTAACCCGGGCTTGGGACCAGCATTACAAATGCATTGGCTTGGGCATGCCTTTGGCTAGGTTAAATTATAGCAACCTAAACCCCTTTAAATTACAATGGTTTCATTTCCCCTAACATGTTTCAGGTTTGGATTCGAAAGTTCTTATGCCCTATCTGCCTCTATCATCGGAGGCATCTGTTGACTCATCATCCAACCTGAGTGATATGAATGTGTGCAGTAGTCAGATCATCAGCTCCCCAGAGTATTCCGCTCAGAGCAGTAGCAGCGATGATAGTGAAGAGTACAGTGTAGACATTCAGATTGACAAGTTCAATACTCCCACGTGAGTAAAGTTGTGGTTATACAAGTAGCATCCGTGGCCGAGTGGGTATCACACTAGGCTTGCACGCAGGAGGTCCGGGTTCGATTCCCGGCGGGGCCGAGGTTTTTTTCGGCTCTGTGCTTGGAGTTCGAGGTGCACACAGCCTCGTGAGGACAATCGAGTCGCTACATTAATCGAGTAGCGACCAGTGGCAGCATTACCAGTGTAAAAAGATTATTGAAATATGAAAATTGATTGCAAAAGAGGCACTTAGTAATGTTGTGATATCCACTAAAGTTTTGAAGAAGCTCTGCTTTACCACAAAGAATTGCGATTTGTTGTTTTTGTTGAAGTTGTGCTTATACACAGGGGGCTAGGCTACTTTTATCGAAATAGGTACCCAACCAGAACGGGGATTTAGCTCTCCCAAAAATGACGTGTTGGATTTTTTTTTTTTTTTTAATAAGTTTGATAGAGGGAACTGTAAGTGCTGAGGTCTTATCGTCCCTGTTCCGAGAACGAATCTTATCTGTGATAAAGTTTGCCCCAGGTGGGAATTGAACTTGCAAACTAGCACTTATAAGGTAGACACGCTACCCTCCAAGTTAACTACTCTGGCAAATATAACACATCACATGCCTTCAGTCACACTCCATTTGTCAAGGGTCTAGGTTTACCTTGCCCTTGGGATCGATCAATCTATCAATCAATCAATCCATAATCGTTCCATCATGGGACGGGTCGATGTACGAAGCCTCTCCACCAATTTCGGTCATTGTGTCTCTGCTCCCTCTCGATGTCGAGAGGGAGCAAACCCGCTTTCAACAACATACCTAGCCTCGATCAATCTAATTTGAAGAAATTATTTACTTATAACATAATTACAAGATAAAAGAGGTAACTCTTACCATGTATCTGCAGTTAGATTATGGAATTCTCTTCATAGGGATATAAAGGATTCACAAAGTCTAGGGGCATTCAAGACCTCCCTTTTGAAATATTGTAAGGGCTCACAGTGAAAGAAAAATTTAGTGGAAAAAAGAGCTCCTCCAGGAAAACTCTGCCACTCAAAAGAAGGCCATAAAAAAAAAAAAAAATAAAAAATAAAATAAAAAAAACAAGCTTGGTTTGTTTTCAGTTTTCTCCCATGTCAGTCACCAGTACCCACTGGAGCAGGGGGTGCAGCAGGTGTAACAGGGAAGAAAGAAATCGACGTCTATTTCACCAATGAAAACATGGCCTCGCCTAGTTCAGAAAGCTTGGTGGCCGAGCGTAGCAAGTCCAAGTGTGACTGTGGTACCAACTGTGCTAGTATTGTGTCCTGCTGTCCACCTGAGCTGCTGACAGCAAATCCTAAAGTGCCTCGTATTACTACTGTGATCCCTAGTCTGGCCCGTATACCCCATGGTAAGTCACTTGAAATAGTGGGCCCAGTAGGCACGAGTGTGTAGAGAAATCGACTTTTTAGTGTTGCTTTTTTTCTTACTTAATGGGATTGCTAAATCTATCGCAATGTAATAGAATAGACAAATAGGTAAGTATTTCAGAGACGGCTAAGTATGACAACTTTTTTAGACAGGATAATGGAGCCAAGTGGATGAGTCTTTTCAGGTAAATTTTTCAATGTATTTAAGACAGTGTGTTTTTACCTGTACTCGTGTGTTGGAAACTCTTTTGTGATTAATGTTCAAAATATGTCCTTTATGTATTAACTTTGCCTTAGTCTATGTTTGGTTACAAGTTCGATTTTGCTTTGCTGTGATGTTATCCTAGGCACAGGAGGTCTCAACGAAGCTGAGCTAGCTACTAGTGTTGATATACCAAGTCCCAGTGAACCAACCCCTAGTCAGTGTGAGCAGGCAGAGACAACCTGTAGAGTAGAATCACCTTCTTTCGAGCAGTCAGCACCTCACGACTTGAATGATGGTACCTTTGTGTTGTATATTTTTCCTTTGTTTAATTTTGCTTTTCCTTTGTGTGATTTTTTTTCCTTATTATGATTTTCTTTTTATTTCCTTTTTTTTCTTTTTTTTTTGTGTGCTGTATATTTTCGCCTATTTTCTTTCGTTCCTTATTTTGTTTTTCTCTTTTTCCCTATGTCTTGCTTTGCTGTGATGTTATCCTAGGCACAGGAGGTCTCAACGAAGCTGAGCTAGCTACTAGTGTTGATATACCAAGTCCCAGTGAACCATCCCCTAGTCAGTGTGAGCAGGCAGAGACAACCTGTAGAGTAGAATCACCTGCTTTGGAGCAGTCAGCACCTCACGACTTGAATGATGGTACCTTTGTGTTGTATATTTTTCCTTTGTGTGATTTTTTTTTTCCTTATTATGATTTTCTTTTTATTTCCTTAATTTTTTTTTCTTTTTTTTGTGTGCTGTATATTTTCGCCTATTTTCTTTTGTTCCTTATTTTGTTTTTCTCTTTTTCCCTATATCTTGCTTGATAGCTTGATTTTGTTTTTCCTTCGTGTCATGTCTTTTTTCCCCTTCTGTTAAAGTTGCGTTTCCATTTGTGTTAATTTGTTTTTCCTTTGTTACCTATTCTTCCTTTATCATTTTGTGTTTGTGTTTTCCTACATATGATTTTTGTGCTCTCTCCTTTTCCTTGTGTTTTTTCTGTGTTACCTCAGGTTACCTGGTCCTTATTTATGTAAAAGATATTTTTCTCATAGTGATTGATGCCTTTTTCCCTCCAACTGCATGCAATGAAGGTTTATAAGTTTCAATGTTTTATTAGGGTATTCTTGTCTCAATATTTACGAGACTAAAAATGGATTTTGTCCCGTTGGATGAAAAAGAGGGAGCCGATGGCCACGTCTAGGTTGTGTAGTCCTCGACAACTCAAAACAGAGTTCAGTGTACCATAAACATAAGCCGATTTTTAACCTCTTAAAAAGACAATAGTTAAATCAAAAGTACCATTTTCATGAATGACGAAGTCAGGTCGGTGCGTTTACAACGGGAACTCCTTGACGGGGAGGCGGTGCCCTTCAACCCAGTAACAGACTCTCTACCCGGCGTACAAAAGTAAAGTATCCGCGACCGACGACGATGCTATTAAAGCAAAACAGGAAATGTAAGGAGATAGGAAGACCATAACCTTTTTATTAGATCACTTATTAGAGACGACAAAACACACCCCAAAAACTATAGAGATGACAAGTCACCAAAGGTAGTGTATTTATACAACAGAAAGGAAACTCCCTTATAGGGAGTCGGCGCCCTCAATACCCAAGGTAACCAGACCCAAGACGCCGTATCGAACGAAGCAGTCTACTATCCAGAGGAGAACGATGTTCGGTAGAGAGGTAACAAAAAGCCACCCAAAAGCCAACGGGGGCTTACAGACGTATCGAATAGGAGGCTACATCCCCCCAGTCTATATCATACAACCTGCCATGTAGCAATCCCAACTAACCTCCTGGAAACCCAATAAGCAGAGTTTAACGACATCAAATAAACACAAGAGTGACGTACGAGGCGATCAGTACAGACGATCTCGGGCACGGACAGGTGGCTAAGAAAGACACAGAAAAGCTCGATAGAGCGAGGACAGCGGCTAGTGAGCGGGCACGAAAGACATAGGGACCGTAGCGAGAGCGGCGTCGATTTGACCAATGTGCATGCCGAGAGATTCATCCAGTGAGAGATTCAGAATTGGTTACAGAAAACACATACATACAAGGTGTTAGTCCCCCAAGCGGGTAAAGTTGTAACATCAACACATCCGATTAGAGGGGGAGCTCGGCGCGCAGACCAGAGCAGCTCGGCTTTAAACCCTGGGGATGATTTTTCTATTCTAACATACACACAAAACACGAAATCTTATCTAGTTCGCACCCCGGCACCTCCCCGCTTGCATGTCATCAAAACTTCAACGCGATAAAAGAGCGCCCACAAACAGACAAAAACGATAATTAACTATTACTTCTTTAAAAGTACCAACAAGCGACCGTAAAAGTGAGAGTATTTTGTGACCGAGACACAGGTTATTAAGTTGAAGAGTAGGAAATCAGAGCTAAGTTTTTTATAAGTCCGCAAAGGATGTGAAAAGCTTGGTTGTGAGACATGCGATATGCATAAAAATATACATATATACACGCCAGAGAAGAACTAGGGAATCTACAATAGGATTTCTTCCTCATAGGATATGCATTTAGAGAACCTGTAGTCTATAACTCTCTCGAGTAAAATGGTGAACCCAGCCAAACGCCAGTAGCAACAGCTTACGCGTAGTCTTACGGGACCCCGACCGTGAAAACCACTCTGCTCCTCCTTAGAGACTTACTCGGCCGTCTGAGGCGAGGCAGTCAGATCGCAACAAAGACTACCCTTACTACTCTTCTTATTCCCCTCCGCGACCTCTCCTCCCCAAAAGCGAGCATTTTTGACTTTACCCTCTTCCCTCATTTTCCTCCACTCTGCCCACTTTCTACCCCCTCTATTTAACACATCCTCATTTGTCCTTCATCTTCCTTCTCTCCTCTCCTTTCCCTTCCACGCTTCCCTCTTCCATCTTTTAATTCTCTTCCTTTCGATCATTATCTTCTTTCTGCCCCTTTATTCCTGCTCTTTTTCCTCACCTATCTTTACCTTTCTAAGCCTTCTTCTTTTTCCTATTTACTTGCTTCTCTTCCTCTTATCCCTCCACGCTTGCCTCTATTCTCCTCTTCTTCCTTCTTTATCTTTCTCTCTCCTCCCTCTTTATCTCTTACTTCCTTTCTCCTCTACCTCTTTCTCTACTACTTCCGTCTCCTTTCCTTCTATCTCCTCCCTCTTTCTTTCCGAGCCTATTGCTCATAACCCATGTTCTCCTCCATCTTTACTAACCTTCATCCCTTTTTTACCCTCCTTCTGCTCTTATAGCCTACACAAGAGGACCTCAACTCTTTTGTTATTACCAATACTGAAAAATTTTATTTTTTTTTTAATCCCCACCCTACCCGAATAAGTAGAACAAATCCGGGATGCATATGTTCTTAAGGTGAAATAGGGATTGCAAGAATATCTTATTCTTATGTGGGCCGAATACCCCAGAGCGACTTCCTGCATTTTGACTCTGTTTTAGTCTGGACACTTCGGTCTGTTGTTATTATAACCGAGAAAACTCCCATGGATGGACCTGATGCTAGTTACTTTGCATGGACAACATCATGAGTCCTGTAGCCTGAAGACAAAGCGAAAACAACCGCGAGTCTCATAACAAGCACGACCCTCAACCATTATCCCTCCTGAACGAGAACAAGAAGTAGCACATTATCTTGCCAAGTGGACTTTAGTCTTGCCGTTTCAATCCGAGAGAGGTGTCGAGCCCCACACATTTCTCACTCACTCAATATTGTTATAGAGACAAGTCACCTGATGAGCCAGTTAGTATGTGTTTTTCGGTTGGAACTACGAATCCACATTCCCATTTGTCAGGATTTCTTACCCAATTCGAAGATGCTTAGATGAGTCAGTTACTCATTATAGGGTTGAGGGATGTGGATAATGATCCACGTGCATGTAAAAGAGAACAGAGCAGAACGTTGTTT
>NW_007382750.1:0-2974 GCF_000475195.1 Diaphorina citri | reverse complement strand
GGTGATAAAGTTCACCTCGACTGGTACCCATATGCCCGGTCTGATCCCCTAGTTGTCATCATTTATGCCTCCCGTGAACATCTAAACGACAGTCGTCGAGTTCCACCTGTCGTCATTGTTATGATCCCCGTGTAAACCATGGGTGTCAGTGGTGAACCTGAACGATGCGAGCCGGTGCGTTCGAAAAGATTGATCCGCACATCCGACTCCGGTACAAAAGTAAACTCACTTTATCTGCAGCTAAAGAAAGAAAACACAAAATAAGGCGACAAGACGTACGGAAGGGGACGAGGTCACCCATGACCACTGACTGTACCCTCTTTTTGACTTTTTGTTGGTTCGAACAAAAGAAAGAAAAAAAAAAAATGCCGGAAAAACTCACCGTCCAAGAGGAACCTTCTCGAGAAAAAGAATATAAGAAGATTCTAAAGTTTTCCCCATCAGACATTCACACCGCGATACTCGCATTGGAAATATAGGGATACTTCTCTTAAGGAATTAGATTGACGTCTATGTACCATTCTATGAAGCAACAATCAAGCAACCCCCACTTAATTACACCTATCACTTTTTGAATTTAATCTACTAGGGTTTCCCGTTCCATTTGGATCTGGGAACTGTTTACCTCACACTGACTTCCGTACACTACCACATAGATTTTGCCGGAGTCGATAGCAAGATGATATTCACGTAACCAGTCAAGATAACCGTTGAAAATAGTCGTCTATTCCTAAGCAGAGCCCTATGTTGCCCTGCTACTTCTGGAGTTCGTGAATGTCCAAGGCAGATAGTTTGAATAATTTTTTTTTCTTTTAGGTTCGAGTGCAGTAGTCATCTCGATTCTTAGAACCAAAAAAAGCTAATTTCATTCGGATCGGGGGAAAAAGACATATTCGCGTTGAAGTTGTTTTTGTTGTTTAGCGGTTAAGAACACACCATTTCTTCTCCAGAAGTTTTGTGAAACGTACTAATAGTGTTGTGAAATATGCTCACGGAGGAAAACGGGTTAGTTAAAAGTATAAAGTTATTAGAAAAATGGTGAAACCATTACGACGGTGACAGCGATGAGCTAACATTGACCATCGCTGAGCTAGACAGGAGTGTCTCCGACACCACGTGGAGCTTAGCTCGGCTTGTCTCGGTTCGTGTCTCGGACTTTTTTAGGAGCCGGGCGGCCCTTAGTTGGCCTGGAGGACCACGTTCTAGAGAGAGGAAGGAGAAGAGAGAGAGAAGATTTTGAGTAGTATCCAGATAAACCGCCCCGGCTCCAAAGCGGACAACGAAACCAGCAAGCGAACAAAGCTCACTGTGTCGAGCACAAATAGAGAGGATATAAAGGAAAATTAGAACCTGGTTCACCGTCGTAATGGTCACATTTTTCAATAACTTTATACTGTTTAACTAACGTTTTCTTCCGGTGAATCATTACAACAGCCGCTGCCATAGGCCACGAGGCCCTGCCTGTAGAGAAATCGACTTTTTGGCCCTCGTTGCCCTTTTTTTCTTACTTAATGGGCAGGTTGCTAAATCCCAATCGCAAATGCTAAGAATAGACAATAGGTAAGTACTTAATTCAGCAGACAGCGGTAAGCCTATGCCACAAACTTTTTTAGACAGCGTCAGTAATGCGAGCCCAAGCCTGGAATGAGTCCTTTTTCAGGTAAATTTTGTCCAATGTATTTAAGACAGTGTGTTTCTACCTGGTACTCGTGTGTTGCGAAACTCTTTTGTTGTTATTGTTCAAAATATGTCCTTTATGTATTAACACTTGCCTTAGTCTATGTTGGTTACAAGTTCGCATTTTGCCTTTGCTGTGATGTGATCCTAGCACAGGAGGCTCTCAACGAAGCTGAGCCTAGCCTATAGTGCTGATATACCAAGCTCCAGTGAACCAACCCCTAGTCAGTGCTGAGCAGGCAGAGACAACCTCCTAGAGTAGAATCACCTTCTTTCGGAGCAGTCAGCACCTCACGACTTGAATGATGGTACCTTTGTGTTGTATATTTTTCCTTTGTTTAATTTTGCTTTTCCTTTGTGTGATTTTTTTCCTTATTATGATTTCTTTTTATTTCCTTTTTTTTCTTTTTTTTTTGTGCTGCTGTAATATTTCGCCTATTTTCTTTCGTTCCTTATTTTGTTTTCTCTTTTCCCATGTCTGCTTGATTTTGTTTTTCCTTCCGTGTTATGTCTTTTTCCCCCTTCTGTTAAAGTTGCGTTTCCATTTGGTGTTAATTGGTTTTTCCTTTGTTACCTATTCTTCCTTGTATCATTTGTTTTTTTTGCTTTGTGTTTTCCTACATATGATTTTTGTGCTCTCTCCTTTTCCTTGTGTGTTTTCTGTGTTACCTCAGGTTACCTTGTCCTTATTTAATGTAAAAGATATTTTTCTCATATTGATTGATGCCTTTTTCCCCTCCAAACTGGCATGCAATGACGGTTTATATGTTTCAATGTTTTATTAGGTTATTCTTGTCTCAATATTTACGCGACGGACTAAAAATGGATTTTTGTCCCCGTGATGATGAAACAATTTGGCAAGACGAGACAAAGAGAAAATGTACGTGCACCTAGTAATAGGTGTAGGGAGTTGGGATATTACTCATTGACTGAGTAGATTCGTAGAAGCTTAACCCATTCTTTAGGACTGTTTACCCTTACACCTAAGCATCAAGGTTGGCTTTTTGTGTATGATTGACCGAGTAGTCCACTGAACAGAGATATTGTTATAACTCACTCACTCTTTACACACCCCGAGCTGTGGAGAGAGCCTAACTTTGCCGTTCTGATTTCAGGTGAACCGTTCTATTACACGATGAAGAACAAGAGCAAGTCCTCCCTATTACCAACTCCCAGCACGAACAATACTCTGAGCGCCAACAAAAGCGAAACAGAAGTCCGATGTCCTGAGTACTACAACAGGTACGTTTCATTGATCGTAGTCCAGGTAGGTACCCTCAAAAGAGCCAATATTATT
>NW_007382749.1:7500-14653 GCF_000475195.1 Diaphorina citri | reverse complement strand
AGGACCCCATGCCAATTGAGCCCATTCTTTACAATCGTCTCTGTGTTGATCATGCCCTTGTTTGACAAGACCACTCAATCAATCTCAACTTCTTCCTCGAACCTCTCATTCTCATTGAAATCGCCCGCACCACCGATATCTCAACTTTAACCTTCAGCCATCCCAACACCCATGAATACGACTTCGCCCACTTTTCACTTAATCTTCTCGCAGTATGTTTCAAAAAACTGCCATACTCCACTCCTAACGCACCATCACATGAAATTACAAGCGGGGTAAATGATGCTCGCAGGTCTTCAGCGGCTTTATCATATTTTATGTGTTCCTCTCGTGAATGAGTTTGAGCAATACTTGTCCAGGGGCGGGCTCCATAAGAGCTGCATGTCAACCATATATGGGAGATATTCCAGTGTCCAGATTTGCCCAAGGTAGATGTTTCATTAATACTGCCATTGATTTTGCCGGTCCATTCTTACTGAAGACTGGCACCCGTCGCAACTCACCCATTGTCAAGAGTTATATGGTCGTCCTTGTTTGCATGGCATCAAAGGCCGTTCATCTGGAATTAGCCAATTCACTGACTATGGAATCCTGTCTAGCTGCTTTAGACCGGTTCGTTGCCCGCCGTGGTAATGGTAAGCCTTGTCACACATGCTCTGACCAAGCAACTCACCCATTGTCAAGAGTTATATGGTCGTCCTTGTTTGCATGGCATCAAAGGCCGTTCATCTGGAATTAGCCAATTCACTGACTTTCGTTGCCCGCCGTGGTAAGCCTTGTCACACATGCTCTGACCAAAAGGTCTTCAGCGGCTTTATCATATTTTATGTGTTCCTCTCGTGAATGAGTTTGAGCAATACTTGTCCAGGGGCGGGCTCCATAATCTGACCAAGGGAGTAATTTCAAGGCTTCTGCTCGTCACCTCACCGACGTTCGAAGTTATTTGAAGATTCCAAATCCCAAGCTGAATGGACACCTCAGTTCCCGTGGTATACTTTGGCATTTTCACCCACCTGGGGCTCCTAACTTCTCCGGATTTGTTGAAGCTGGAGTCAAATCTGCCAAGTATCATCTTAGCCGCAAAACCGATGGACGTCCGCTCTATCAAGAAGAGCTCACCACCCTTCTATGTCAAATACATAGAAGCAACATTGAACTCACGTCCTATTGGTCACTTGTCAACTACACCTGACGATGGATTCGACTATCTTACCCCTGGACATTTCCTTACGGGTGCTCCACTCTTGTCTCATCCTGAATTTGACCTCACTGACGAAGTTATCACTCCACTTTGCCGGTGGAAACTAATCACAAAAATGAACCAAACCTTCTGGAAAATATGGCTCAAGGAATACTTACACACCCTAATCCAACGCACCAAGTGGCGCCAGAAGACACCCAACCTACAGCCTGGTGATCCTGTCTTCATCATTGGTGAAAATGTACCGCCAAGAGACTGGCCTCTTGCTCGTATCATCCAAGTGTTTCCCGGCACTGATGGGATTGTGCGCGTGGCCCAAGTCAAAGGCCCTCATGGCTTACTTACCCGTCCAATTAGTAAATTGTGTCCATTGCCTGTTCTGCAATAACTAATAATAAAATTAGTATTGCCTCAATTCTTACAAATTTGGTACTTGCAGTAATTAGGTAATTATTTGCATTATTGTATTCAGCATTTCATTGCTTGTAAATACTGATCATCATTATTGTTTCTATCCTTGTATTATTTGTAAAATATGTTATACCTCCATACAGTCCACTATTGCCATATTTTGTTCACTAGGATTATTACCATTGTTTCATCACCATTAAGTGATGAAATGTTAATAAAATTTTTGCTTGTAAATTTTTGTTCATGTTAATTTTTTGTTAATCCATGTTAATTTTTGCTCATTTATTGATTCCTTATGGTTTCAATTACGTTGCTCTGCATTCTAAAATTAATTCTAATTTGGTAGGGGGTAATGTTTAAGTGTCCCCTATATTCGGGGATGATTTCCTCCATGGGTTATTTTGTCCCCCCCCCCCATTCATTCACGCCATTTGGCAACGCTGTAATTTTAGTAGTCTCGTTTTGTCACCACCACCTAGCTCCTAGTTCACCATTTTTCTTCTTTTAATATACCATTGTTTTTTGCCAAAAATTACCTAATATTGTTGTATTTTCACCCCCACCTTAACAGTCAGAATCTGTTCCACTGGGCCCTGCTCCTCCAGACAATTGGCGTGATACTTTCTCAATATGTTGAGCAGTAATGTCTACATGAATCATCATGGGTAACTCCGGGCATTCAATAGACAGATTTCGCAACGCATTTTTTTTTTTGGATCGGGACGATGCTCGACGAGTTTTGGTTTCTGCGCATGACACAACATGGGGTTTTTTTTCGTATTACGAAAATGAAATTTCCATGTTAGAAACGCGCGTAAATTTAAATTCTTTTTGGATAGATCACGGTTATTTTACATTTTTGAAGGGGAAATTAATTTTGACTGAAATTTTTTGATGTAGGTAGGTATCTTAATTAATTCAGAAATTAATTAAAAACAAAAACATATCAAAAAACTCATTTTTTATGTAATAATTAATTATTATTTTTTTCTTTTCTTCGTTATCTGTTATGTCCTTTTTTTACCTATCGTTTCATTTGTACAAAAAAGAACGTAACAGATAAGGAACACGGTGGAATAATTAAATTGAGAAAACAAATAAATAATTTTAAAAAATCATTGTTTCCTGTTTTTAATTAATTTTAATTCAAAAACTGATTTGAATAATTTGTTATTTAGGACAAGACAAAACATTGAACAAATTAAAGGTATGATTACTTGAGCGTCCGCTAGGTTCGCTTCGGTTTTCGGTTTCGGTTTTCGATCCCGTGCTAAATCTAAAAACATGATGTAAACAAGATGGCGCCAACATGGGTTGTGTTATGGGGATCAGGATTCGATGCGAAATCTCCCTATTAATTCAAAAACTGATTTGAATAATTTGTTATTTAGGACAAGACAAAACATTGAACAAATTAAAGGTATGATTACTTGAGCGTCCGCTAGGTTCGCTTCGGTTTTCGGTTTCGGTTTTCGATCCCGTGCTAAATCTAAAAACATGATGTAAACAAGATGGCGCCAACATGGGTTGCGTTATGGGGATCAGGATTCGATGCGAAATCTCCCTAATGAAATCTTCAGCATTAGGAATTTTACGTTCAGGGTGTTTTTCTTGCATGACTTGAAAAACTGAATTTTCTCCAACCTTGTCATTGGGATTCAATATGCCTCCTCCTGAACGGTCCGTAATCCATCTGACAGCTTGACGTATTTTACCTTGAAGCATATATAAGGCGGCTGAATATACGTACAACATATTCTTCATCTTGTTTCACTTTCTTACTTGTGATGAACTTCTTATTGCATATTTCAGCTTCATGTAATAGTTCCTCAAAGTGGCCTTCCCTCCACATATCCTTTCTTCTCATCAAAAGGCGACGAATATCTGCACCACTCTTGACCATGTAGTTCCTTTGTAATATGGTGGAGCATAAGACAAAGATCTTCTCAGAATGTCCATCATTATTCAAAGCATTGACTAGATTGAATATCTCTGATGAAAGTAAGTCAACAAAATGTCTTCCAACATTGCCCTGGGGTAATGTGTACTGTTTTCCCAGAAGTTTCACAGTTCTCTTCCATCTTTTTCTCCATTCATCATCATCATCACTTCCTTCACTGTTGATTATGGAAGCACTGCCTGAAAACCAAATACCTGAACAGTATAAAGGCCACCTTTGATCTAATTGACTGCGAAGATAAAAGGAGCACCTTTCTCGTGAGATGCGAAAAGATGGACATAGTATATCAGAGCTTTGAAACAGCCATCAACAAATTGATTGAATTGAATGCCGAGGTGCCAGAGCCAGAAGGAGAAGATGAAACCGACATAGAAAAAGATTCCAATGATTGTGATGCTATGTTCTATGCCATAAAGGCTGCACTACGTGAGTTGACTCCTGCACCACCCAATCCTAGTTCAAGTCTTGACCCAGCTCACGTCACAAGAGAGGATGAGCTCAAAAAGCCGCGCATACCCAAGATCAATATTGAACCATTTGCTGGCGCCATTGAGCAATTTTCAAGCTTCAAGAGCCTGTATGACACTTTGATTCATAACTCCAACCTATCTAACATTGAAAAATTCTCTTATCTTTTGTCATTGTTGAAAGGAAAGGCTCTTCTTACCGTCAAAGCATTTGAATTCAATGATGCTAATTACTTGCGAGCATACAACAAGCTCAGTGAAGAATTTTCCAATCCAAGGCTCGTTGCCACTCATTACTTGAACAAAAACTGCTTGGAGAAGTGCCTACCCGCAAAGAGAAAGCTCCACGTCAATCCTTGTTTGTCACCAGCAATGATCAACTCAGTCATCAGCTCAAAGTCTTCTGGGAAACAGAAGAAGTTATTCATCCCAAAATCAGCAACCCTGATGATGAAGCCTGTGAATCTCACTTCCTATCCACATACTCCAGAAATCAAGCTGGACAATTTGTGGTCAAACTGCCTTTCAAATCTGATCCACCTAATCTTGGATGCAACCGAGACTCTGCCTTGAGCCAATTCCTTGCTGTTGAACGGAGACTTAACAAAAACCCAGATATTAAACAAATGTATCATCAAAGTATCCAGACCTATTTTGATGAAGATCAAATTGAACCTGCCAAGCTTCCATCCAAATACATTCTTCCTCATCACGCAGTCATTAAGGACTCATCCAGTCATCCATTACGTATTGTCTTCAACGCATCTCACATGAGTTCAAATAATGAATCCTTGAACAATGCAATGTATGTTGGGCCCAAACTCCAACGAGATGTTGGCGATATCATCCTCAATTTTCGTCTGAATGCTATAGCACTATGTGCCGATATTCGTCAAATGTATCGGGCTGTAATTCTTCATCCGGATGATCGCTGCTATCAGCACATCTTTTGGCGCTTCCATTACCAGGAGCCTATTCAAGAATTGGAACTGAAACGCTTGACCTTTGGTTTTGGCCCTGCCAGCTACTTAGCCCAGAAATGTCTTCACATGCTTGCTGATGCTGAATATCAGAAATATCCCGCTGCCTGTAACTCCATAAAATTTGACTCCTATGTTGATGATATCTTGACCGGATGTGACACTGTTGAAAATTGTCAGCAATTGCGAGCTGACCTCACATCAGTCCTGGCATCAGGTGGGTTCCAGTTAAAGAAGTTCTCGAGTTCCTCACCCGAAGTGCTCTCTGACATCCCACCAGAAGACCAAGAGCAAACACTATTATTGCATGATAGTACTATCAAGGTACTTGGATTACGTTGGGAACCTAAACATGACACCTTTTGTTACAGCATTGAGATAAAGGCACCTGATAACCCATCCCACCAGAAGACCAAGAGCAAACCCTATTATTGCATGACAGTACTATCAAGGTACTTGGATTACGTTGGGAACCTAAACATGACACCTTTTGTTACAGCATTGAGATAAAAGCACCTGATAACCCAACAAAAAGGACTATTTTGTTGATGTCAATGGGTAAGTAACTCACCTAGTGATTTTTCTTAAAATACTACTCCAAAAAATCTGGCTTCTCAAAAGTGGTTGGGATGAACCATTACCATCAGATCTGCTCAGTGAATGGCAAACCTTTGTCAAACAGGTTCCATGTATCACTGATCTCAAGATTCCCCGTTACATATCTGATGTGAATTCCATCTCGTTTGAAATTATTGGATTCTCCGATGCTTCAAGTGTCGCCATGGCAGCAGTTGTATACTTACGAGTGCAATTACCTGATGGTCAAGTACAAGTCAATCTACTGCGAGCAAAGTTAAAGGTTGCACCAACCAAGCCAGTCACCATTCCTCGACTAGAATTGTCAGCTGCTGATTTGCTGATCAAGATTATTGATACCCTAACTTCATTCAGTAATTCCATCAAAATTGCAGGAATCACGTGATTTACTGATTCTTCCACCGTACTTGCCTGGTTACAAACTCCCCCTTACAAACTGAAAGTTTACGTTGCCACTCGTGTTGCTGCCATAACTGATGTGGTATCTCCATCCAAGTGGAGACATGTACCTTGTACCCACATCCCAAAACCCAGCTGATCTTGCTACTAGAGGCCTATTACCTTCTCAAGTCATGGAAAGCTATGACTTCTGGTTCCATGGCCCAGAATTTCTGAAGGAAAACTGTTCTGCCTGGCCTGACCTACCTATTGTTCCATCACTAGAAACTCTCCCAGAAACTAAACCAAAGGTGGTTCTCTTAGCTGAACACAAGGTACCTGAAATGGTAACCTTCATGGAAAGATTCTCATCACTCACCAAGTTGAGAAATACTGTTGCCTGGATTTTACGTTTCAAAAAGAATTGTCTCCTAGAGAAGCAAAATCGAATGTATGGCCCGGCCCATTAACTCCTCAAGAAACTGACAATGCCTTGACTAGCTGTGTAAAAATTCTCCAAAAACTCCATTATCAAGATGTTATTTCTAACATCATACAAAGGAAAGAAAATGAACCATACAAGGGTCCCTTGAAGAATTTGTCTCCGTTCCTGGACCCCTCGGGTACTCTCAGGGTAGGGGGCAGACTAAAGAATTCACCCCTCTCCTATGATAGTAAACACCCAATGTTGTTGCCCGCTAAGACCCATTTGGCTAAACTTGTTGTTGATTACTTCCACATATTTGCTCTGCATGGCAACCCCAGAATCATATTAAGCCTCATTCAAAGAACTCTGTGGATTATTGGTGCTCGAAACTTGATCAAAAAACAAGTTTTCTCCTGCCTCAAGTGTTACAAGCTCTCTGCATCTGCTTTAAGGAGAACTTTAGAATTAACGTTAGAGGTCCCAAAAAGGCGTCAGACAGCATCAGAACCTGGTAATCTTACACAAATTATTCTCACTCGTACGTATTATGCATGAGAAATAATATTACAGTGTTGTGGATACATTTTATATGCAGCTGGAATATAATATTCTCTATTATACATATTGCTTGTATACAAGCAATATCTTCTTCTTCTTCTTCTTCTTCTTCTTCTCCTTCTTCTTCTTCTCCTCCTCCTTCTTCTTCTTCTTCTTCTCCTTCTTCTTCTTCTT
>NW_007382749.1:0-5000 GCF_000475195.1 Diaphorina citri | reverse complement strand
GAATGTGTAAAATTCTCCCCTGCATTCTACCATTGCAACATTGACTATCGTGTTTAATTGCCTTTACCACGCAAATCCGCTTTCGAATGTGTAAAATTCTCCCCTGCATTCTACCATTGCAACATTGACTATCGTGTTTAATTGCCTTTACCACGCAAATCCGCTTTCGAATGTGTAAAATTCTCCCCTGCATTCTACCATTGCAACATTGACTATCGTGTTTAATTGCCTTTACCACGCAAATCCGCTTTCGAATGTGTAAAATTCTCCCCTGCATTCTACCATTGCAACATTGACTATCGTGTTTAATTGCCTTTACCACGCAAATCCGCTTTCGAATGTGTAAAATTCTCCCCTGCATTCTACCATTGCAACATTGACTATCGTGTTTAATTGCCTTTACCACGCAAATCCGCTTTCGAATGTGTAAAATTCTCCCCTGCATTCTACCATTGCAACATTGACTATCGTGTTTAATTGCCTTTACCACGCAAATCCGCTTTCGAATGTGTAAAATTCTCCCCTGCATTCTACCATTGCAACATTGACTATCGTGTTTAATTGCCTTTACCACGCAAATCCGCTTTCGAATGTGTAAAATTCTCCCCTGCATTCTACCATTGCAACATTGACTATCGTGTTTAATTGCCTTTACCACGCAAATCCGCTTTCGAATGTGTAAAATTCTCCCCTGCATTCTACCATTGCAACATTGACTATCGTGTTTAATTGCCTTTACCACGCAAATCCGCTTTCGAATGTGTAAAATTCTCCCCTGCATTCTACCATTGCAACATTGACTATCGTGTTTAATTGCCTTTACCACGCAAATCCGCTTTCGAATGTGTAAAATTCTCCCCTGCATTCTACCATTGCAACATTGACTATCGTGTTTAATTGCCTTTACCACGCAAATCCGCTTTCGAATGTGTAAAATTCTCCCCTGCATTCTACCATTGCAACATTGACTATCGTGTTTAATTGCCTTTACCACGCAAATCCGCTTTCGAATGTGTAAAATTCTCCCCTGCATTCTACCATTGCAACATTGACTATCGTGTTTAATTGCCTTTACCACGCAAATCCGCTTTCGAATGTGTAAAATTCTCCCCTGCATTCTACCATTGCAACATTGACTATCGTGTTTAATTGCCTTTACCACGCAAATCCGCTTTCGAATGTGTAAAATTCTCCCCTGCATTCTACCATTGCAACATTGACTATCGTGTTTAATTGCCTTTACCACGCAAATCCGCTTTCGAATGTGTAAAATTCTCCCCTGCATTCTACCATTGCAACATTGACTATCGTGTTTAATTGCCTTTACCACGCAAATCCGCTTTCGAATGTGTAAAATTCTCCCCTGCATTCTACCATTGCAACATTGACTATCGTGTTTAATTGCCTTTACCACGCAAATCCGCTTTCGAATGTGTAAAATTCTCCCCTGCATTCTACCATTGCAACATTGACTATCGTGTTTAATTGCCTTTACCACGCAAATCCGCTTTCGAATGTGTAAAATTCTCCCCTGCATTCTACCATTGCAACATTGACTATCGTGTTTAATTGCCTTTACCACGCAAATCCGCTTTCGAATGTGTAAAATTCTCCCCTGCATTCTACCATTGCAACATTGACTATCGTGTTTAATTGCCTTTACCACGCAAATCCGCTTTCGAATGTGTAAAATTCTCCCCTGCATTCTACCATTGCAACATTGACTATCGTGTTTAATTGCCTTTACCACGCAAATCCGCTTTCGAATGTGTAAAATTCTCCCCTGCATTCTACCATTGCAACATTGACTATCGTGTTTAATTGCCTTTACCACGCAAATCCGCTTTCGAATGTGTAAAATTCTCCCCTGCATTCTACCATTGCAACATTGACTATCGTGTTTAATTGCCTTTACCACGCAAATCCGCTTTCGAATGTGTAAAATTCTCCCCTGCATTCTACCATTGCAACATTGACTATCGTGTTTAATTGCCTTTACCACGCAAATCCGCTTTCGAATGTGTAAAATTCTCCCCTGCATTCTACCATTGCAACATTGACTATCGTGTTTAATTGCCTTTACCACGCAAATCCGCTTTCGAATGTGTAAAATTCTCCCCTGCATTCTACCATTGCAACATTGACTATCGTGTTTAATTGCCTTTACCACGCAAATCCGCTTTCGAATGTGTAAAATTCTCCCCTGCATTCTACCATTGCAACATTGACTATCGTGTTTAATTGCCTTTACCACGCAAATCCGCTTTCGAATGTGTAAAATTCTCCCCTGCATTCTACCATTGCAACATTGACTATCGTGTTTAATTGCCTTTACCACGCAAATCCAAACTAGTTTGAAGTTTCCTGCCGCATTTTATGCCCTAATCCGTGTATTTGTGTGTCGTTTACCGCTGTAAAGCCTTTATTTCGTGTAATTTTCATTAATTTTAATTCTCCGCATCGTGCTCCTAAATTCAAATTTTCCCGGGTTCAAAATTTGTAAGAATTCCAGTGTTGCCATATATCATCGTTTTCGTGCGCGTTAAATAATTAAAATCCGCCTAAGTGAAAAAAAATTCGTCTTTAAAATCCGCCTAATTGAAAAAATCGTCTAGCTCGTCTTCAAATAAAATCGCCTATATCGTCTTCAAAAAAAATCACCTATAGATATCGTCTTCAAAAAAAAATCGCCTTACAAAATGTAAACAAACATTCAAATTTTTTGAAAAATTTCCAATTTCCAAAAGTAAAAGTTCAAAATCAGTAAAATGAGTTATAATCAGAAGGTAAAGAAACACATCGGCCTGAAAACCAAATACCTGAACAGTATAAAGGCCACCTTTGATCTAATTGACTGCGAAGATAAAAGGAGCACCTTTCTCGTGAGATGTGAAAAGCTGGACATAGTATATCAGAGCTTTGAAACAGCCATCAACAAATTGATTGAATTGAATGCTGAGGTGCCAGAAGGAGAAGATGAAACCGACATAGAAAAGGATTCCAGTGATTGTGATGCTATGTTCTATGCCATAAAAGCTGCACTACGTGAGTTGACTCCTGCCCCACCCAATCCTAGTCCAAGTCTTGACCCAGCTCACGTCACAAGAGAGGATGAGCTCAAAAAGCCGCGCATACCTAAGATCAATATTGAACCATTTGCTGGCGCCATTGAGCAATTTTCAAGCTTCAAGAGCCTGTATGACACTTTGATTCATAACTCCAACCTATCCAACATTGAAAAATTCTCTTATCTTTTGTCATTGTTGAAAGGAAAGGCTCTTCTTACCGTCAAAGCATTTGAATTCAATGATGCTAATTACTTGCGAGCATACAACAAGCTCAGTGAAGAATTTTCCAATCCAAGGCTCGTTGCCACTCATTACTTGAACAAAATTCTTTCCATCAAACCTGCAAGCAGTGAATCAGTTGCCTCCCTCCGATATTTTCTTGATACTTTCAACATGGATGTTGAAGCCCTTCAAGACATTAATCTACCAAATCTTGCTGAATTTATTTTCTTACACATTGCACTAAAGAATATTCCTATTGACACAAGACGTCTGTTTGAACAAGATAATTTGTCAGCAGAAATTCCAACACTCAAGTCCTTGATGACATTCATGAGGAATCGAGTCACAATATTAGAAATATCTCCTGAGACCCGTAAGCCAGTTTCACTAAACCAGTCTCGTTCTTTCTTGACAACAAGAGATGAGAAGGAACCAAGCCCAACCAAAGGTAACTCTATGTCGTGTCCTGTTTGCAATGATAGTCACCGGATTAACCAGTGCCCCAAATTTCTCTCCATGAGTGTAGCAGATCGACACAATTCGGTAAAGATTGCAAGACTATGCTTCTGTTGCCTCGGTCCTCATCCAAAATTTCAATGTAAATCAATGTATTCGTGTAGAACCTGCCATGATCGTTCCCACCATACTTTGTTGCACCAACTAAGCTCTGCTCCTAAGATGCCAGCAAAAAATGGCAATTTTCCTCAACATAAGGAACATAAGGCTATGAGTAGTTCTCAAGCACTCACCAGTCAGGTATCTTGTACCAGTACTAATGTACTTCTGGGTACGGCTATTGCACAAGTTCAGTGCTCATCTGGATTATGGCATTCCATTCGCCTTGTAATTGATACTGGCAGCATGCTGAACTTTGTATCCAGTTCATTGGCTCAGTTATTGAATTTACCCAAGAATGTCTCTCCTGGCAATGTTACTGGCTTAGGACATACACCTGTGTCTACTCTCCAGTCATCCATTAACCTACGTCTTTCACCCATAGGTGATACCTACACACCATGTTTGAATTTGAATGCTAATATCATACCTTCAATATCTTCTGAGATCCCCAGCGCAGTTGTACCTGCTAGTGTAGCCCAAAGGTTCAAGAATGTGTACTTGGCTGATTACTCCATATTTGAGAAGCCGTCCAAGGTAGACCTGTTATTAGGAGCTGCCCACCTGGGTGAGATTTTGTTATCAAACCAACCCATCATACCCGGATCACCAAGTTGTTGGCCCACCATATTTGGTCATGTTCTGCTTGGAGCAGTGCCTGCCTGCAACGAGAAAGCTCCACGTCAATCCTTGTTTGTCACCAGCAATGATCAACTCAGTCATCAGCTCAAAGTGTTCTGGGAAACAGAAGAAGTTATTCATCCCAAAATCAGCAACCCTGATGATGAAGCCTGTGAATCTCACTTCCTATCCACATACTCCAGAAATCAAGCTGGACAATTTGTGGTCAAACTGCCTTTCAAATCTGATCCACCTAATCTTGGATGCAACCGAGACTCTGCCTTGAACCAATTCCTTGCTGTTGAACGGAGACTTAACAAAAACCCAGATATTAAACAAATGTATCATCAAAGTATCCAGACCTATTTTGATGAAGATCAAATTGAACCTGCCAAGCTTCCATCCAAATACATTCTTCCTCATCACGCAGTCATTAAGGACTCATCCAGTCATCCATTACGTATTGTCTTCAAC